>NW_010175896.1:0-22082 GCF_000695765.1 Mesitornis unicolor
TTATATATATATATATATAACACTGATGCAATATTAAACTCAAGATGAAAAATGGCAGAAAGCTTTAGGGGAAACAGCTGTGATGGTGTTGAGCACAAAACAAAATGCCTTAACCCGTAAACCCACGGGCTTTTGCAGTCTTTGAATGAAAAATCAGCAGTTTTCTGAGCACAGATCCTACTTTGAGTCCCGGTCCAAAGGGCAAGGAGCCAGGATGGCCAAGCAAGTCTGTCTGGAGCTCCATAAACCCCAGTCCTCACTGGTACCACGGTGCTGCTGCTTTCTGGGATGATAAAATGTGGTTTTTCCATTTGGGGACCTTTTTCCAGGATTATTTCCAGATTATAGTTACCTGAAGAAAGTGGGTGTTGGTGTCCTACGCCTAAAATTACACTTAAAATTAGATGGGAGAGCTGGTGTGCTCAAGCACCATCACAGGACAGGGAGCCTAGAGAAATCTGGCTTCCTTAGATTATACTTCATGTTTGAACACATTCACCTGCTCCAGAATTATTCAATAAACCTGTTTCGAAACACTTAGATTTCAGGTTAGGTTAGATATGAATTTCATAGCAGAAATATATGCTTTGTCATTCAGGCATGCATAAAAAAGGATTAACTCACTTAATAGGTGACCTTTTATCATCTGAATCTGAAATGAAATTTAGAGCAGCTTCATTATCTTCGCAGTATAGCTTTATTTGTAGCAATGCTTCTCCTAGCAGTTAAATAGGAGGGTTGACATTGAGAAAAACGGATTTGTTTAACATTTAATTGCCTAGGAAAGCAGCGCTAAATGAATTGCTAAGGTTAATGCTGGCTTTTGATGAATTATCTTCAGCTCCAGAGCAGCCACGTTTTGCAGCAACGACTGAAGTGGATGCTGTTGGGCTGTGTCGTGGTGCGGAGGGGTGTGCTGGGACCAGGGCTGGTGGGATGGATGTCCACCACGGAGATGGTTGTCTACCACATCCACAGATGTCCACCAGGGAGATGATGGATGTCCACCACCACGCCAATGGATGTCCATCATGGAGATGGATATTCACCACATCCATAGATGTCCACCACAGAGCTGATGGTTGTCCACCACCATCCCAATGGATGTCCATCATGGAGATGAATGTCCACCATGCAGATGATGGACGTCCATCATGGAGATGGGGACATCCCAATGCTGTTCCCCAGAGACCACCCCAACTAAAAACCTGCACCACATTTTTTGAAGGCAAACCTGGATCATGACAAAATCACGCAACTGCAGGAATCTTCTATTTGCAGCACCTGTAGAAACTTGGCCTTCCCTAAGCCACCCCACACCACACACATCTTAAGGTTGCAGCTCAGCCACCATGGGAGCACCTCTGCTGTTATTTTGGGAAGGGAGCAAGTGAAATATCCAATTCCACAGACCTTGAAATCTGGCCATTAATGGTATTTAATTTATATGGCCACTATCTGTATTTAACATTTCCCCAGCCATAGCCAATTTCCGTGATGCATCCCACGCCACGGCTGATAAAAACAAGGTGTGACAAGTAACAACGTAGTCATAAATGATGTAACAGCCTTGGGGACTGCAAAACCCAAACCCCACCAGAAGCGTTGCTTTCTGGATCGCATGGTTAAAGGCATGTAGCGCTTCTCCCTCGCTCATGTACTATTCATATGCTGGATGGCAAAATAAATATTGCAACAAATGACTATTTTTTTCCTGCACTATGAGACTTTGTTCTCGCTGCCATACCTGGAGGTTTTATTTCTTCTTTTTTCAAGAAATCCATAAAAGAGTCCTCTCAAATGAGCAATTAGACTTATCTCGCTTGTCCCATTTAGGATCACACTATGATCGTTCTCACTGTGAAACAGTTTGACTGCATAAAACTTTACAGCCAGGTAGATTTGTTTGGTTTATAAGCATAAAAATATACAATATAACAGGGAGGAGGGTGATTGCAGCAAGAAGCTGAAGTGACTGCAAGATTTTTCAGACTTCTTCCTGAAATAATGCCTGTAAAATGAAGCCGCTCTCGCCATCTGCCTACCAAGCCCTCTTCATGTCAACCTTTGAGACTCCAACACCATTGACCTTGCTGCTCTTCTTCATCCATCTCAAATTGCTACGAAAGCACAAGTACTGAAAAAAATATTAAGTAAAGGCAGGAGAGGTCTTTATAGGTACCATTAAAACTGGCCATTATTTAGGTGCACCCCGAGTGGCCCTTGGCACAGGGTACAACGGGCAGATGATGCTCTCTACATGCCGAGAGTCTTTCTCCTCTTAATACAGAACCTTTCTCTATTTCCTCCCAAGTTTCATCTTTCTACATATGTATAATAATCACATTGTTAAACACTCATTACTGCAGCATAGTAGGCCCAGTATTTGGTACATGAGCTGTTTTATTGATTGTCTCAGACCTTATCCTGTATTTTTACCATGGAGGAAATAAATTTCAGTCCGAAATGCCAATCTGTGTTATTGGCTGCGGTCACGCACCGTGATTAATTTAATTTACAGTACTGATTTCTGATAAATGCATGGTCTCATGATGCAAAAGTGAAATTTCTTTTCAAGCCAAGCGAGGATGTCCTTGGTCCCACCTGTGGCCCTGGTTGACGTACCCTCCGTGGTGCACCAGCATCACCACAGGGCATGTGGGATGGGAGCCTGCAGAGGTTCCTGCATGCAGAGGGCACAATATTGGAGCCAGGAGATCTCCAAGACGTCCCCAGTTAGACTGGTTCCAGACCAGAAGCAATACAACCCTACTTGTCAGTAGGACAACTGTCCTGCTGGGACCTGGAGCTGCACCCAACGTGGCCAACCCGCGTGGGCACAATACCACAGCCCGAGCACCGCAGTGCCCTGGGCTTTGGAGAGCTTAGAATCAGTGAATCATTGGGCTGGAAAAGACCTTTGAGATCGTTGAGCCCATCCATAACCTGTCCATCCATAACCCATGTCCCTCAGCACCTCATCTCCAGCTGTTGAACCCCTCCAGGGATGGAGACCCCACCACTGCCCTGGGCAGCTTAAAATTGTCCCTGGGAATGCAGGACCCCCTGCTTTGGGAAGTGCCCCAGATTATCTGGAAAACAAGATTTTCCCTGTTTTCCTTTTTAAATGAGGAACAGTTGCAGCTAATAAATGGCCGAGGAAATGTGCCTTCAGTTAATTGCTTACCCTGTTTATTGGCTGCACTGTAATCAAAGCGAGCTGTTTCCTCGACAAGCCGTTAAATATAACTAAACAAACAACAATGCTGATGTGGGAAATTATAACATCAAATAAAAATGCACCAGAGAGTGCAATGCAAAGGTAGGACCAGCACCAGAAGGGCACAGCTGCATTAAGGTTTGCCCAAAAACACCCATATCTACAGGGCTCAGGCTTTCCTCCCCACCTTTACCTCGCTCTGCAACACCACCTGGGTGAGATATTTTGTCTCCCTGTGGAAAACAATGTAAAATCGGGCTGGGTTGTTTTCCTTTGGTTACCAAGGTCGCCCTGCCACAGAAAAACACCTCGGTGTGAATTTAATCTTCTGCAGATATTGCACCGAACCCTCCTCCCGTCGGTCGGGTTTTTGGGGCAGCTCTTGGAATGGAGCGATGCTACACAAAACCCATCCTCTGCTGGTGGGTTGTTTCACTTTGTTTTGTCACCTTCTCCACGAACCATTGTTCTTTGCAGGGTTACAGAAACAAATAATAATTAAAAAAAACCCCACAATTATTCCATTATTGTTTGTCCATTCAATGCCAAGCATCTTTCTGTTGTCATCCCCCTCAATACAGTGTTGTTTGAGGGGGGCTTGCACAGCCTTAGATAATGGCATTGGCCTAAGCAAAATTTAATTTATTTTTCAAATAATCCCTCCTGATCATTGAATTCTGCAAGCTCTCCCCTTCCCCATCTGACATCCGCCTTTCTCTACACTGCCTCCCAAACTGAGAAACGCATTTAAACGCAGAGCTACTGCTATCTCTAGTCCCCAAAAAAGAGCCTTAAAACCTAAAAACACCGTGAAATGCAATAAAAAGGGTGGAGAGAAGCCTCTTTAAGTTGAACCAAATACAGTCCAGACAATGCAGTAGCTTCGGGCCAAGAAAATCTTACAGCCAAGCGATAAAATAGCAAAATCTTTTGTGTTTTCATCAGTTAAACCCCAGTCATCCTTATCCACAGCCCCACATCTCTGACACAACAGGCTCATAGCAATTTAATGCAAAAAAAAACCCAAAAGTCAAAACATTTTGAAAATCCTGACACCACTTCCTTACAGAAACCTCATCCATTTCAGCTCTTGTATGATAGGAATCTGCTTGCAATTATTAGGCTTATTTCCTATTTTAATGTAATTATGTTTGGCCTTTGCTCTAATAAATCCTTGAACCAGAACCCGGGAGATAAGGAATTCAAATACCCTAAGCCTGCTAAAGATAAAACGCTGAAAGAAAGGTGCTGTTGCTTAAATAGCTTTGCTCAAAAAAATCAATACGGAATACATTCATAAATTAACAATCGCTCTCGACTAAAACATTTATTGCTGGAGGAACACTGCATAATTAAACTACGGGAATGAATAACAAATTAAATTTTAATTTTAACTTTTGGGTTCTTTTTGAAGGCTTTGTTTAAAAAATTAACTTGGCTACACCTGACTTTATTTCTCCTGGAGATTATGTGCGTTGGTTGGTCACAAATCCAAAAACCTGATGCTCTTTAGAGGTCAGCTGAGTGATTGTAACTGGATTCTTGCCACAATTTTAGGATGCAGAGGGTCAGGGTGACTGGCAAAGTCCAAAGGAAAAAAAAGGCAAATATTGTATTTGTAATCCCAAAACGGAAAATTCAGATTAATCAAAGCGTTTAAACCCTACTCAGGCTTGACCTTGTGAATTGCCACATTGAAAACTTTGTGTTTCCAAACACACTTGGTTGACCAAACAGCCGTTTGCAGCTGGACCCCGAAATCTCTTCTCGAGGCAATCTCCCAGCCCACCCCTCCAATGGGGACGTTTGCCCCAAAATTGCTTCCAAACTGAACCCCCAGCATAGCTGCAAGTGGAGCAAACCAGGTCCAACCCAACAGACCTGCTCTGTTCTTACCCTTTCTCCAGTGATTTTTGGGCACCCAGCATGACCCCAGCCATGGATGCACACTGGGCCACCAAATCTCACTTGATTTCTTGAGACATCAGGAGAAATAGCTCTAAAAGCTCAAATTCCCTTTGCCCCCACGCCATTTACATTTTCTAGGAAGCTTTTTTTCAGGCTATAACCATCTTTTCCCACCCAAAGCTGTTTCAGACTTGAGTGAGGCGCAAAGGAAACGACACCGGGGTGGTTACTGGTTGCTCTTTGGAGATGGATAAATGATACAAATTGAATAAAACTGCAAGAACAAAGTATAAGAATTAATTATTTCTTCTTATTGTCATTTCTCATTCCATTTTACCACCTTCTTGTCAAAACCATCCCTGTTCAGCACGAGGCACCACTGATTAATCCAGAGGACATCGGGGTTAGGAGGGGGGATAATTACATTAAGCAAATGTGACACGCTGTCTACACCACTTCTGTTTTACGGGCACCCTTGACTTGCACCCTGAGCAGTGACAAATGCTGCTTTTCCAGGTAAAACACGCTTAAAAATAAGGGATGGGAAGGAGTTAAATGGGGTAGGGAGGACAACTAACTTCTATACAATAATCAAAGAATTTCTTGTGAATGTGTGGGCTGTTCTGCTGTTTTCTTTGGCTAAATTATAACCAAAACACCTTCACTCTAAACACCAGTTTTTAAAATACATTTATTATCAGTCATGCAGTGATGAAGCACACACCAAATGTCCACTCAGAGAGAACTCTGAAGACATTTTTTCCATTAGCAGACCTGCTAGAGAACTGTAATACAGGAATTTATATTATTATATGTGTTATAATTCTATATTTAGGAATTATATCGTAGCTATGCACTACAACTATAGTTTAGAAATTTGGATGGGATTGATCTGGGTGCATAAATATGGAAATAGCACTTTTTTAGTATCATTAAAGGACTAAAACATTATATCATGACGGTCACATGGAAGAGCATCATTAATAAATCACTTGGCCTTTGCTTCATGGGTCAATTCTGTGAACCTAATTTCCTTCAGCATTAAGTAGTTTTGTTCACAGTACTTAAAAATACCATGAGACATCAAAATAAGCAAAGAAAACTGGAATTTTGGGGTACCTCTCTATGTGAAAGGCTGATTTCGGGTGAGGGAACCACACTTAGAAATGCCTTACTCCAGGCCAGCAGATTTGGGGGTGTCTGACCCAATGGCCAAGGACCAGTCCCATTGGCACAGCCCTCCTTACATTGCTAATGATGACAATTTGAGAAGGGTTCTGGTGCATCCCAAAATCACCCCAACAGGTAGCACCTCCCAGCTGCATGCACTGCCCAACCAGAAGGAAATACATAGAAATATTTTGAGCACAAGTCAAAACTAAGATAACATCTCCTCCAAGTAATGTCCTGCAACCACTGCTGGAAACACAACTCCTTATTCCAGTCTGACCCAATGTGGGCTGTTTAGTTCTTACTTATCCCCATGGCAGCACATTAAATCCTCACAGTACTTCTGCACTTATTAAATTAGATGAGGTTTTCAAAGAGTCATAGATTTTTGAGGCCAGAAGAGACCATTATGGCCTATTCAAACCCATGCATCACACAGGCTCAATGTTGCACCAAGTGATTCCCGCCTGAAGACCATAATTTATAACCGAATAAGAACATATTTTAAAGAAAGAAATTGAAGTTCTCTACAAAAAGGTCAGTTACTTCATGTAGGATGAATGACAGATGGGCCCTGACGGCATAAATACACATAGCAAAATACTCCTCAGAATGTGGTTTTCGTTACACATTAATTTTGCTCATTGTAAGATTAAAAGCGCAGCGCAAATACAGCCTGGAGAGGGAATCCTACCTGTCCAGACCCAACCGCTGCTTCTCCCCTAATGCGTGCTAGCAAGTCCAATCTATGGAAAAGCCAAATGCAATCATTATTGAACATTAGCAAAACAACTCAACACTGCTGCAAAATGACAGAATAATCCTTTTCTTTCAATGTAGTTTTCCTTGAGATTCTACCAGCGCTCAGTCAAATAAGCAATATTCACTCTTCATGCACCCGAGAAGGAACGTATTTCATCTCAAAGCATTTGCACCTTCTGAAACCAAACACTACCCAGGGCCACATTAACCAGGACGTGCTGAAATGGAAAGAATTGTGTGAATGTGACTTGTGAAGACACCCAGAGGTTCATCGCTACAGCGGTCAAATATTAATGACAAATCCAAAGGAAAAAAAATTGGCAATAAAACCCTACGTGAAAAGGCCTTGAGCAGCAAAGTTGAAGGGCAGCTCCTCTCTGGGGACATGCAGATAGCAAGAGCATCCACCAAAACCACTCCAGGTGTAATCTGGGGACAATTTCAGTTACTTGGAATATAAGGAACTTCAATTCTCTAAAAGTCTCCTGCAAAAGAGGGAGATGGACTCTAAAATATCTACATTAGGCACTCCAAGAGGATTGAGAGCCCTTTCTCTATTTTGTTTAGGATGTGAAATGGCACATTTTTAGGGACAAAGACAGCTCTCCAGAAGGGCTCTGTTATACAGCAGGGCTCATCAATAGATGATACCCACCACCAAAAGATACCCACCACCACCAGACCTCCATCATCGAAAGATACCCATCATCACTGGCTCTCCATCATTACTTATTTAGATTGCACTGAGGCTGAGTAGGCTTTTAGCACTTATCCCTCCAGAAGAAAAACACAGCACTTCATGGTGAACGTTTCTTGGAAGAGGAGTGGAAAGAGAATTTTTAAAAAGGGAAAAAGAAAAGATCATCACTGTTCCTAATCTTGGACACCCACAAAGTGGCATTTTTTGCAGTTCAAGCCTTCCCTGCTTGGAAGAAGCATTCACGAGGAATTAGAAGTTATGTGCCATGGTTGGTGCAAAAGCTCGTGTCTTGGAAGTTAAATCTCACACAGACAGAAAACACCATTAACTGTGATAGCGTTTATAGCTGTAAGTGGCCCTGAACTCCAGAGACACTGAACTCTTGGCCGCTAATACGGTTTTTTTCTATTAAATATCTTAAATAATGCATTTTGCAAATACGCAAAGAATGCACTTTGTTGCTTGCCTGCAAATCACAAGCCATTGAAAAAGCCATCAGCTAACTGGTGATGCAGCACAAAATAGCCAGCAAACATTGTGGAATTCTCTCCCTACTACAAACCATTAAACAACCTCAAAACGTGTCTTGGGTGAGGGTTTCTGAGTAGCCTCACTTTTTACACCTGATCAGGTAATGTATCTTAATCTATTTTATTCCAAGCTGTATTTTAGGATTGCGTACCTTCTGCATATGTCTCTCTTAATACCTGAAATGAAGTAAGCCCTTTGAAATCCAGATATTCCATTCATATTACACCCACATCAGGTTTACTGTGCAACTGTGCTAAAAAAAATTCCTATTTAAATTGCCCTAAGATAATTTTCCAGAGTGAAAATGAGCCAAAAACCAAACACAGAGCCTATGAGCAGGACAGGGCTGGTACCCAGGAGCCGCAGATGCTTTTATCCCACGCCCAGCATCTTCATTAAATAAATCACTGCTCTCCGCATCAGGGCAGCAGAGGCAGTGCTAATGACCGCTCCATAAAGTCCCTTGAGATTTAGTGTTTAAAAGCCATCTGAAAGCCAGGCATACTCATTGCTTGATTAGATTATACTGTATCACTCTTCTTCTCATCCATTTACTCAAGGAATGGATTAAAGAGAGCTGGTAAGTACAAAAAAATAGGTGGTTACACTGGAACTAAGTAAATTTCTTGGAAAATTAGCAATATTCTACGTGTGTGCAAGGGATAGCAATTTAAAACAACAACAAAAGCTTCCCAAATGTGTCTCCCAGTTCAAAAGGTGGGTGACCAGTGCCGCCCTTCATGGCACCAGCATCTCCTCTGAGGAGTCCCATAGGTGTCCCGAGGATGTCCCATCTCATACAAGAAACACCAGGTTTGAAAATAAACCCCAAGAATTCACCTGTCTGCAAATAAAGTAATGGTGCTAACGCCAGCTGGAAAATAATACAAGTTTCCAAATGCACAAGAACGGAAAGTTAATGTTATTCTTCACAAAAAATGCCTTTTCTCGTAAAGTGGATGGCTGCGTTTTCCCAGGTACAAACACAGCCACTTCACTTGAGCTGACACGGCAGTTTTCATAGAGATAATAAAAGGAGCTATCACGAAAAATAAAAGATAGGTCCTTGCCAGAATCAATCAAAAAAGCCTTGAAGAGAATATAACAAAAGCCAAGCAAGGATGCCCAGCAATTCAGACGCTTGAAAGAAGACAGGAAAATATAATTCAATTATGCAATCAAAGAGCAGTGAACAACCCAAAAGCTGTGTAAAAACAGGTACTGAGATATTAAAATGGGCGAATCTGAAATAACACCTAAGGAAGGAAGTGTGATAAAGACAAAACACGACTGAGAAGTAATTACAGTGGTAGAAATGAAGGGTTTATGAATGAGTTCGGTGTATCTGAATAGCTGGATTTGTGCAGGAACATTTACTTCTGAAGACAAAAACGGGATTGCCAAAAGAAAAAGGCTGGCAGTGCAATAACAAGGAGATTATTATGGATTTGGAAAGAATATTGTCAGCAGGTGAATGCAGATGGACCTGATGGGAAGCAGCTCGAAGCACGACGAGGAAAAAGGAAAGGACAGGTTATGTGGGGCAGGGAATTAATGAGAATTAACAGAAGCGTAGTTGTTCACCCTTACTTTACAAGATAACAAAGTAGTATATAATGCTAATAAACCATGCAGGAAAATTCACAGGAGTAATAGAAAATGCTGCAAAATTAAATGTTATGAGAGCCTGAAAAGACTGAAAGGAGTTAGGAGGCACAAACTTACAAAAAAATAAGGGAAATACAGAGAGGCACTGCAGATGTGCAGGTATTGCCTTAGCTCTGTTGCGCCGGCCAAATTTACTCATTTTCACTTAACTTTTGCATGAAATGAAGAAACTCTGCTCTCCTGTGGAGTGGCTTTCTGTACTTCAGGCTCTCAAAACAGCTCTTTTTCTCTTGTGCAATTGATGAAGCTTCAGGTGCCCGGAATGATCCATCGCAGGCTTCAGTGGTGTGATTTAGCCCAGCTGTGCAAGAAGGGAGCACAGAATTAAGTTTATTAACAGAGTGACCCTGCAGAAGCACCACATTTAGTTACTGAATTCACCCAAAAGCCACTAAAATCTCAGGTTGACTGCATCTCCTTCCTTAAGTGAGGCCAATCTGGATGCGGTCATAAAGGCTCAGCTGTGGTTTAATGGGAGCATCACGTTCTGCACATGACAAAGGCTGCTCAGGAGCTGTTTCTGCTCCTGGCTGCAGCTGTTTGGGTGGATTTTAAGTTTTTGCACCAGTATTTAAAATGTGCGTATATCAGGTTTGATGTCAGGCTGCACAAAGCAGGTGAAGGAAGCATTTATCCCTTCAGATAGGATGCTTTTCCTGCTATAACAGTGGGCTTTGTGTCACCAGCGATCCCCATCCTTGGCCTCATATCCAGCCGTGAAACCACAGCAAAGGAGCTGATGCCCCATACAAGAGCAGCTCCTGCCCTCAGGCCATAGAAGTTACCCCTAAGATCTAAGAATACTCATGGTTTGAGGGTAAAATGCAGCTTCAGAAATGCAAGTGTTCACAGAATGTGTGGATGTGGCACTTGAGGACATGGTTTAGTGGCCATGGTGGGGTCGGGTTGACATTGGCCTGAATGATCTCAGAGGGCTTTTCCATCCCCAGTGATGCTGACCTCCTGGAAATGCTCCTCTGGCAGCCACAAGTCGCCAGCAAAAGGAGCCGTTTTTTCCCCACATCTTGATCTGCTGAGGGGAATTTGAGCAAGCAGCAGTCATGATTTTTTCACCAGACTTTGGCTGCCCAACAGACTCCACATGAAACATTTACCATTAAGCAAGGAGCACACCCCGCCATGAGCACCAGCGTCGCTCCCTCAGGCAGAGGGAGCTTTCGGCTGCTGCTTTCTGCTGAGATTTTAGTGCCTGTAACCACGTAATGCCTGTGCAGCACCGCAGGGGCTGTCTGCATGAAGAGTAAATTGATTTTAAGAAGGCCCTTCTGGTTTTTGTCCTAGCAGCACGGTCCACACAGCTTTCCCAGGCTGCCATCTGGTACGGGTTTGTGTTGAGCTTCCCAAGAGGCAAGGAAGGGACTGCACTTTTAAGTAAATATAGTATTAATAACAGGATTAATATAAAGTACACAGAGTTATACTTAGATTATATAGTTGAGGAACAGGCCTTAAGAGCAGAATGATGGCCAAGACCCTTTTGCAGCAATAGCCATTGAAGAAAGAGGGCCATCCCCAGCAAACTCCCCAATTTATAGTGAGCGTGACATTTATTATATGGAATAAATTTTGTTGGCCAGGTCAGCTGCCCTGGTTTTCGCTCCCCCCAGCTTCTGCACCTGGGTAACTCCAAGCTGCGCCAGACCTTGACCACCACACACCAGGGCTGGCCCAAAACCAAAACATAGAGTGTTATCAACGTTGTTCCCATGAAGTCAAGTACTGAAATCCTTACAGAAATGCAGCTTTCCCGAATAGAAAACTGACTCTGATTCTATCCCAGTTTACACGTCACTGCTCATATATAACTTTAATTTTTTTAAATAAAAGCTGAAAAATGCCAGAAATGCTGTTAATGTTGTTGATTTTATGGGTTATTTTTAACCTAAATGCCTGGGCAGCAGGAGCAGGACCTTTGAGTGCTCAACACTCTGCTCACAGGAGGACCTCAACAGCCCTGGGCACAAGGTTTTTGGCTCCAGCAGAGGCTTGGCAGCTCCCACCCCTGCACCCCATGGTCCCCCTCCCAGCTCATCCAGTGCTCCCAGTACCCTTCCCCACCCCAGCTCACCTCCCCTCTATGTGACACCAAGGCAGGAATTTCTTTCTAATATATTTAAGCAAAAAAGACCACTTGCAGAGAAAACTTCAGCCCAAATTACTTAAGATTTGACTAAGGAATATGCAGCTGGAAAAAAAAAATTCTTATGAATATGAAACACATCACGGACATAACCAGGAGCACACCAGCCCTGCCACAGAGACAAGTGTCACATACACAAAACTCCTCTGTTTTATGGTTTTATTTCATGATACTGAATACCTGGAAGGCTGTTAAAATAGCAGACATACTTGTTTCATTCACGAGGACAAATCCAGGCAGCTGGTGTGAACTGAGGGGTTGGTGATCACAGTCCCACAGCCCCAGCCTGCATCCCACTCACTTGAAAGCATCTCCTAAAGCAGAAACTTTCTACATTTTGAGTAATGAAAACCTTGCTACGCTAACTTAAGGCAATTCTCAGTTGTTCAATTTAATTTCCCATCAGTAAATCCAATTATCTAACTCAATTTCTGATTCTTAATAAAAACGGTTTCCTATGTCTTTATAGCCACAATCCCCGCTATCTGCGGCTCAACACGATTACTGTCTGTGTAAACACAATTGCTGCAAACTGATGGGCTTTACATGCAGATGGAGAAACACAAAATGATTTTAGCAGAGATGTCAGCTTCAAACACCTATCGTTGTAAAAAAAAGGATAAACAATAACATTACTGGGTTTTTTTTTCTCTCACACACACTAAGGAGAAGTAAATATCTGTGACTGTGCTTCCTTTAATCTGACAAGGCTTCAGATCAGGTCGTTTTCAAGAACTGAATTATTTCAATATATCCCCACCAGAATAATTAAGAGTGTCAGCGAGGTGATTTGAGGCGCCACAGACACTGGAAAGCTTTCTTTTTCATGGGAAAACGACTGGTGCCAATGTTTGTGTGGGTTTTGTTTGTGTGGGTTTTAACTGACAGACCACAGCTCTGACAGCGGGGAGATGGCTTTTCATAGCGGATTGGCACACTAAAATGTTGCTATGCAAAAGCAAAGGTTTGTGCTTCCTATAGCACATATAAAATATATAAACAAAATATATATATATAAAGTGTATATAAAAAGTATGTTTGAGATACATATATATATAAAGTATGTGATATATACATACATATATATATAATGTGATATATACATATATACACACACACATATATATATAAAGTATGTGATATATATAAATACAGCACTATCAGTAGCTGCCACTTAAGCCCTCACCATTCACTTAAACCATAGGAGCAGGAGAAGAAGGGGAAAAATGGGAAGCAAATGGAGGCTTTCATAAACTAAAGACAAGACCCAAGGAGGAAACTTTGCAGAATACAAATCACAGCCGAATCACAGCTGGTGCGTGGCTTTTAATTGTTTCTCAGGAAGTTAATCCCCACGGGCTGTGAAGATGGGACAGCTTTAGGTTTCAACTCATTTACCATGGATATTGTTCAGAGATGCCTTTAGGCAAAAATCACTTTTCTGTTTGTCTGCCTTTTCTCATTTTTTTTTAAATATTATTTAGCTGTGGGAAGCATCATTTTACCACCCAAATTTTAAAGGGAACCTCGCTGTCATTGCTTTTCCCTCTCTGTGCACAACATTGTCAGCTCCCTCCTCCCCTATTCCCTGTCACCACATCTATTTCCCAGGTTTTCAATGGAAAAATCAAATCCTTGAGGGGTCCATACCCAACCTCGAGCACAACCTGGGGTCCTGGGGAAGCATCTAGAAAATCTGTTTTATGCCAAAGACATCATGATGTCATTGCATTTCCCTCTCTGTGCACAACATCGTCAGCTCCCTCCCCTATTCCCTGTCACCACATCTATTTCCCAGGTTTTCAATGGAAAAATCAAATCCTTGAGGGGTCCATACCCAACCTCGAGCACAACCTGGGGTCCTGGGGAAGCATCTAGAAAATCTGTTTTATGCCAAAGACATCATGAACCTCTCCAATGGGTTTCTACAGAACTGGGGCCAAGATAAAACAGCAAGAGCAAATTGGATGGTTATTTTGTACATGCATTTGGGCCATTGGATGGCACTTTCCGCTTTCATTGCTTAATGGCCCTAGAATAAATAATTGCAATTATTTGCTGGTTCAAAGCTCACGATGTTCAAAAAAGCCATTCCCAGACTGCCAAGATTACCCAAATACCACCCTGACACCTTTCCTATTTACTTCACACTGTATATGAATACGTCTGTAAAGTACTAACTTGTGCTCTCTGGACAGAAAAGAAAATTCAAATAATTATCCTGACTAATTACTGCCTGAAAGAGAGATTGGCAAAATCATTTCTCCTTTCTCATCAGCTTTTATTACTGATGGGGGCTTGGTGCCAGCCGAGCTCATAAATTAATAAGTATTAAGTAAATTAAGACATTTCTAGAAAGTTCCTTTTTAATGCGGACGTCCCCTGTGGTTTTACCTTCGTGCATCCTTTCTACAAGGAGAAAGAAAATATATAGTGACTCAGTGTGGCGAGTATACATCAGTTTGTGATGCTTGTAAGGCCAATTATAACCATGCCAAGGACTTCCTTGACAGGTTTCTCATTTATCCTGCACCTCACTGCTTTATCTTGTATTGCCATGACAGAGGCTGTTTATTTTGCTAAAAGGACTCTTTTCACAGGAAAGTTGATGGACTCTCTCTTATTTTTTTTCTCCCCTTTCCTTTTTATTTCCTCTTTTCCTTTTCTGACTTCTATTCTCTGAAGTTAACACTGCCAGTGACCAGGAAATGTCTCTGGCACCCCTTCTTAGCCACGCTGCAAAGTCTGTAATAAATGAGGTGTAAGGATTGAGCGTACAGATTGGAAACCGTGCAGAAAGAACTGCAGAATGAAGTTTTGTTTAGGTTTTGGGGTTATTTTGTGGTTTGTTTGGTTGTTTTTTTTAAATACAACCGAATCTGGATCTATTGATAGCTCTGTAGAAATGCTCTCTGAATTCTCTTTTCTCATATACATTTCTTACTCGTATTACTCCAAGCATAGCTGGTATTAACTCAGAAAATGGAAACATCTGCTCCATTTGCTTTGGCTCCAGCTCTGCCACAAGAAGTTGACCCATTTTTGGGGAAAACATTCGGTTATTCAGAAGGACAAGCCTGGGAGAACAATTTCAGCAGCAACAGCTCTGTAAATAACCTCTGTAAAGCGACTGCTGTTAAATGGCGTTACACACTAAATCCCCCTTCGCAGACACCATGCCTGGTGGTGTTTTGTTTGTTAATTTTTTAGGGCTTTTATATAGTCTCATAATTCCTATGTATCTTACGAGCTGTTATTATTGTCTCTCTTAATTCCCCTTCTCTAAACAAACCAACTCCTGTCCCCACAGAGCAAAAGCAAGGCTGGCTCCAAGGTGTCTCTAACCCAACCCTGGATCTCAAGGTGGCCATAGGTGGTGAGTCAGAAAATGACAAAAAAACCCAAAATTGGCACAGGAAAACTTCCCCCAAAACATCCTGCGGGCTTCCAGCAGGGAAGTCTGATGGACATCATGGCGTCAGCATCTCTGTGTGCTTTAATTGCCATTCATAAGGCTATTTGCCATAACTTTTACTAATTAACTCTTTTAATCAGGATCCTCCAGCAGTCTCACGGTTTGGTTAAGCACTCTCAGTGCTGTGCTTCTTGAGGGGTGCTGGGTTGGTTTTGTTCTTCAGTTCTTCCCTCAGTAATTTATTTGTATAAAACACGGCATCGCTGGGAGGTTCCTGTTAGGACAGAGCCAGTGGGCAACCCCATCCACCTTCTCACCACCACCACCAGTGTAATTTATCAATTTAACACATTGCCTATTCATACAATTTATCAACATTAAATTGCATAAATAACAACAATAAATTACACTCTAAAGGGCTGGAAATATATATTCCCATTTGCACTGTCCCAGAGTTCCATCTTTTTATGTCCCCATCTATTTATCACCTGGTCACCAAGGACCTTTGGCAATTACTCTTTCTACTAACAACTTCTCCTTTTTGTGAAATTTGTATTAAATAGATGGGTGGAAATGGAGCAAACAACCCCTAATCACAATTCTGAGTGATCAATAACATCATTTTTTGCCTTCTACTAACAACTTCTCTCTTTTGTGAAATTTGTATTAAATAGATGTGTGGAAATGGAGCAAACAACCCCTAATCTCAATTCTGAGTGATCAATAACATCATTTTTTGATGGATTGCAGTAGTAGAAGAACAGAGAGCCCTGCTCTCCATCGTCCCAACCTGCAGAGAGCTGAGGTACAAAACACCATACGCAAAATGCACGTTAATAGGAAAATAAATGGAAAGGTTTAATAGGAAAATGAGGAGCCGTGTGCTAAATAGTCTTAAGTGCCATCATACAATTATTTGGGTATATTGCTGTAAGTAAATAAACAGTATATCAAAAGACACCTGACATTTATTGCTCTCTTCTTCGGCTCACCTAACAACTTTTCCAAGAAAAATGAGCCCGTTTTAAATGCAACCACACAACACTAGTGTGAAACCCTGGCTGTACATTGAATTTCCCTGCACAGGAGCACCAAGCTGGGTTATCCCCCATTATTCTGCTATTTTCCCTGCTTGGAAACCTGTAGCAATATTTTATAGGGTCTAACAGGCATTACAGGAGGAGCCCGGCTGCATAAATGACTTCCACATGCAGAATAATTTCTATTTTAGTGAGCAGCACAGCCAAGGTAACACCTGTAAACCCTGGAGAAATTGGAGTAATATCTCTAATTCCAGGCTGAATTATTCCAAATCAAAAAGCTTAATTTTAAGAGGAATTTGCAACACACCCTTGTTTATAGCTCGAGAGTTTAAATAGACAGCAAATAATTTAATTTACTTAATAATTTAGTTGAATGTGGGATTGAATAAATTGTTTGGAGATAAGTGGGATCCATGTGTGCAAGCATCAGGGAAGACCTTAACAGGCAAGATTCCCTAAACTCATGCTTGTGAGCACAGATCAAGGGCGGTTAAGAGAATTTCTCCTCCAGAATTTAATTCTCTCTCTTATGCAGCTTTACCTGAATATTGCACAGACAAATTGCAGCTAAAAAAAAAAACAAAACCAAACTTAGAATTCAATTTTTTTACCTGGTAGGGAACCAATGTACTCCTAAAGAAAACTACAGGAGTTTCTGAAATGAGAGGTTTCCCAAAAAAGATTGGGTTTTTTTTAAAGTTAAAAATAGGTTAGCCAATATGGATTCCAAAGATGTATATCTGAAATATATATTTAAAGACAAAAACACTCTCAGCTCAGAAGGAGATGTATAGTGCTTAGTTTATGGTGCAAAACACAAAAAGATGAGAGTAATTCAAGACCAATAGAGCTCATGAATTCTCAGCCTGACCCATGAGCTGTCAGCAATCCCTCCTCAGCTCACAAATACCCATCTAATGGACTGCGAAGAAATCCCTGGAGCAGAAATCAGCAACAGGAATTCCCTCTCTATTCCCCAAACCAAACCAGGAGCTCCCAGAACCCGTCCTGACGTGCAGAGTTGCACACCAGAGTGAACCAAGGCAGTTTGGGGAGGTTCTTGTGAAACGTCCCTCCAGTTTTCCAAAAGAAAAGGTCCCATTAAATCAGACATTTCCCTCGGTCCGCTCCATCCCATACACGTATCTTCCAAGGTGATAACTTCAAAAGGTCAGTGCAAGCAGAATGCCACCATAATGCTTTAGAAATGGGAATCATCGTGTCCTGGTTTTGCTAGGATAGAATCACTTCGGGAAAGGTGCAGTTTTGGGAAGACTGCAGCACTCGATTGCATGGGAATAAAGTCGATAACACACTTTGTTTTGGTTTTGGGCCAGCCCTGGTGTGCAGTGGTCGAGGTCTGGAGCAGTTTTGGGTTACACAGGTGCAGAAGGGGGACAGCAAAAGCCAGGGCAGCTGACCCCAAGCTGCCACCAGGATTATCCACACCATAAATGTCACGGTCACTGTAAACTGGGGAGTTTGCTGGGGACAGCCCTGTTTCCCCGATGGCCGTTACCCCAAGAGGGTCTCACTACCTAGGTCTATTCCCCAACTTCTTGTGACCATCACAGCTTGGGACCACTACATCAGCTGAGTATAACTCTGTGTGCTTTAAGTTAATGCTGTTATTAATACTGGGGTTTTGTATTATTGTTTTATTAAATCTGTTTCTATTTCAACCCGCGGGTCTCCTTTCCTCTTCCCGATTCCGCTCCGCTGTTGGATAGGAGTCATCAGGTGACAGAACAACCACCTAAATGATGATACACGGAAAAAGCATATGACACTGGCACCCCAAACCCACGACTGCCCATGTGAAATCCTCAAGTTTAGAACAGAAAGGCCAAATCTCTTTGATTTCAGTACACTGGAGGATCTCTGATCTTATCTCCGGCTTATGGAGCTGTACCTCAACATACACCTAATTTGTTTGGGGGATAATTTATTTTTGCTCTTTTAATGTCTAGGTCTACACCTAAACAACCAAACTTCATTTTCTTCTTCATACAGCATTTCACCATTGACTTTTTGCCTCTTCTAAACAGAAAATTCCAGCTGCAGTTATCTATGGGAACAGACCAGGTTATTTCAGGGCTGCATCTGGATACTATAAAACCATAAAACCATAGATGCAATTGCTTAAGTGTTGTAATCTGCCAGCCCCGCAACTCAAATACAAAGCCAGAAAAACAGAACAGCAGTGACAAACGCTCTCTCCAACAGCTTCTGCAGCTTTCAGAGGGTTTCCAAGGGCCCACATAGTCCTGGGAGCATTCAGAGCATTCCTGGCATTTATCACAATATCTCAGACCCAATTTTCTGTCTGTAACTTGGCAGGAAGAGGCAAGAAAGCGCTCACTAAACTGCATCCAGAGAATATGGGCTCAGAAACGTCAATCAGAAGAGTTCATGCCTATTTACAACAGTTGTTTTGCATCATCTCATGTAAAAAAGCTGATTTAACTTGCCTGACCTTACAAGTCCTCAGCTGCAGTTTCACGTAAATAACTTCAACACAAACCGGGATCTGCAAAAGTCCTGATCTCTTCCATCGGTTCCTTCATCCAGCATCCAGTTCCCAGAATTCACATCTCATTTTCTGTGGATATTTTATCACAGCAAAATAAATAAATCCAAAGCTTAGGAGCGCAGCAAGTAGAAGTCAGTGGCATCCAATTTACCAACACAGCCTCAGAAACGCTTTCCACTGCAACCTTGGCACACAAACCAAGAACTCAACCCAAGATCTGCAGCAGAGCCAGAGGAATAATTGATTTTGCAGTTCAGTAGCCAAAAAATGGAGAAAAACCCAACAGTTTCCAATTACCCAAAATGTTTTTTTAAAGTGAAACACGAGGTGAGGATGTGCTGCTTCTCCTTCACCCAACAGCCTGGCCAGGAGGTCTTTTCAGCCAATATATAGGTGGCATTGTCCCCTGTGAAATAAGGGCTTGTATCATCACCTCACAACAGATTTGGGAGGAGGTTGCGCTCATATTCTCATTGCCATGGGTTATTTCACCACCCATTAGTAGAGAAAAACAGGCGTCCTCCCACCAACACAAGGGACGTGTCCCAAATAACAGATGATTGACTTGGTCTTGGTGCTCAGGTGCTTTGCATCTCTTGATGAAGACAGAGGAGCTCTCTGCTGCAACGACCACGTATACAAGGGTTGGGATGTTCCCCTCAGAATGGAGGATAAGCTTCAAATTCCCTAGCCCCAGACCTCTGTTGCCCAAATGAAAATGTGGGCTTCTCTTATCTGGGGCCAAGGCCACCAGCGGGTGCCTACAGGAAAGTGTAAGAAGAGGGAAAACATGGACTTATCCCAGCAACTGTCAAGAACAGCTTATTGCTTATTTAGTAGCCTTTGAGGTATACTTCTTCCAGTGTTTTAGCTATTTCAGAATGCCTTAACCATCTGCAAATTCGCAATTAGCTGTCAGCTAAGAGAGCATCCATCTCCTCCTGAGCTATGGATCCAGCCACTGACAAAAAAAGAACAATCAAAAAACCCCAAGCCCACAAACCAAAACATTTCCAATTTTGTTCAAGATTTCTACTCATTCCGAGTAATCAGCAGCCTTGTTTTTCAGGTTTTGGCTGAAATCATACCTCTCCAGCTGGAGATGTAGCAACCCCAGGTCTGGGGTGGGTTGATCTTGACAGGAGCTCTGGGTACCAGGCCCTGGCATGCACAAGAACATCCAAATCCCAGGGATGATGGCACAAGAGCATCCAAATCCCAGGGACCACAGCACGGGCTGACATCGGCACCGAGCCAGGACGGTTTGGAGGCACTGGAAAAAGCAGCACAAAGATCCCATTAGGAAGGAATATTTTGAATTAGAGATGCAAGAGATGTAAATTCTTCTTTTAACTATATTTATTTAGAAAGATAATTAGCCAATAAATGGAAATGCTTTACGAAACGCTTTACAAAATGCTTGAATACGTTCATTCAAGTGTTTTCTTTAAAGTAACCGAGTTCGAAATCCCCAGCTTCCTTTTATAAACGGGGTCATAAAACGCCGTAAAAATCTCGCAGCAAATTCATGAAGATTTATTCAGTATGGTACGAAAGAGTAAATCTCTGCCACGCTTATGGATACTTCCCAAATACATGCACATTTTAATTAATCCCATTAATTTTACAGGATTGCTTGCTTGTTTAACCTCTAAAGAAAGCGGCATTCTTGAATGGAAATTCTATTTTGAGTTTCAATGTATGGGTTTTTTTACAATAACCAACACTGAAAACCACAAAACTTTTCTTGCTGCACAGAAAGCTTGGTTTGTTTTTCTCGTATGGATTTGCACAGCAGTGACAGTGACTGCTAGCACAGTACTTGCCTGCTGTATATAATGCTATACAGGACAGGAAATAATTACTCATTTCATTATAGGTCTACTGAGGGAGGTCCGTTTGAGTTCGAGGTTAATATGACAATCAAACGAACAGTATTTCAGTTTCTTATAACTCTGGAATAACAGATCTTTCCAGATGGGATTTGTTTCTCCAGTAGAAGATTGCAGACTCCAAACATTCAGAAAATACTCACTTCTGGCACTGCGTTATACTCAGGAGGGAAAAAAAATCAATATGGATTCCTTAATTTTTCTTATAAATGGCTTTATTTACTTTAAAAGCAGAAGATTTATTAGTCCTTCAGCATTAATCACTTCTGTGATCTGAAAGCATCCTCCACCCTTTCGGTTGCTGTGGGATCTTCCAAAGGGCACAGACCAAAGACACACCAACTTTTATAAAGCAATAGATAAGGTTCTAGTAGATATATCCATGTGTTATTGTACCTTGCCGGTCAAGGTTTATACACCCCTTATCATACCCTGACCTGATCTCTTGCAGCAACGTGGACATCCTACTTTATCTCAACCTTTACCAGCACTGAAGAATCCAAAACAAATTAAAGCATCCTAAAGGAAAAATGGGTATTTAGTTTCGTGATCTCTCTTCATTTTTCACTGCTGGTCAGACTCACCAGGCTCAGAGCACTCCTTAGCGCTCATCTCGACTCGATAAGCAAGCAATCCGGAATTTGGGGTCAATTAAATAACTACCTGTAACTCATACATACATTTTCACACATACGGAAGCTATATTGAGTGGGATGGTATAATTAATTGTTAAAAGAACATTTTCACAAGTAAAAAGGTGCAAGAGCCTTGTATACCACTAGGCAACGTGTGTGTGAGTGCTGCAAATTATGTGTGTTTTAAAAATATTCTTTCAGCTCATCAGACACTGTAAAAATGCTCAGGACTAAAACCGAAGGCAAAGCTTTTCCTTGGATATCATTTGCACTATTTTAACAAAAAAGCCATGCAAAAACCATCGTATGATACAGTGCAGTTAGCCAGGCTTTAAAATCTCGATATTTTGTGCCTACTGTAATATTTGTGTGCTATATTACTAGCAGTATTAAAATATCTGTATCTATATATAAGTATTAAAATATCTATATATATATGTATCT
>NW_010175897.1:0-985 GCF_000695765.1 Mesitornis unicolor
CGGGGTGCCGGGCGGCCGGCGGGGAGGACACGGGGGTCCCCAGCCACCCGGGACTCCTGGTGAATTCATCATCCCCTCGCCAGTCCAGCGCCAAACCCCTTCCCGGGGTTGTCCTGCTGTGCCGGGGTGCTGCTCGGTGGCAATCTTTCCCGACCGTGGCTTTTCCCTCTGCAGCACCTTATCCATCTCTGTGCTGGTGTTCTTCACACATGCGGTTATAATCGCATCCTCCGCTTGCTGAGCTAGACTCAGTCAATTGAGTTTTCTGCCTCAGATAGACCCTGGTCAGCTCCGTGGTTCTCTTCAAATTCCCCTTTTCCCAGGACCAAAGTTCCAGGATTATAAACAACACCATCTCCTGAAGAACGGCAGGGGAACGTCTGTCCCTCCTCTACTGCCTCTTGTTTTTTTTATAGGATGCTTTGACTTTATCAATCAACAATACTTTCTCTCCTGCCAAATTGCGCTTTATGTCGATGTGGGTTCTGCTGCCAGCTCCCAGATTCACTCTCTGTCACGTTGTCTCCGATGCAGGTACAGTTCCATGAAAGACTATTTATCTGAACTGGACAAGGAGACCAAAAAAGCTTTGGAAACTTTCTACGGCTTTTCAGAGGGCAAGTCCAAGGTGCGCCGGTCGGTGGAGGAGTGGAACGGCACAGGGAGCGACTTCTTCAAACAGATCCCTCTGCTGAAGTTTGAGGACTTCTCCCGGACAGCGACCGACCTCCGCAGTGGCCAGAAGAGGAAAATAGAGGGCAGCGTCTTTCACAAGGATTCCTCCATCGTGAACTCCGGGGATTCAAACGACATCATCGGCTTTCAGCTGGTGAGTGCCGCAAAAAATTGGCCAGGAAGTTCCGTGTGGGGCAGCTAAGGGATGTTTTGGGTTGGTATCCCTCCAGCCAGCGTTACTGCTTGCTCTGTAGAGAATAACCCTCCATCTGCTCTCTGCCCCTCCTGCCCTGCCTCTGTGGCTGCCGGC
>NW_010175897.1:1016-5639 GCF_000695765.1 Mesitornis unicolor
TGGCTGCCGGCAGATTCCTGCAGCTCTCTGGAAGAGAAATGCCTTCCCAAATTAGACTTATTGCCTCCTGTGGCCTTTCCTTTGGGTCTGAAACATTTGATCGGATCACTTAGCCCCGAATGAAAGGTCTTTGATGCCCCTTTGTCCCCTCTGTGCCACTGTAACTTCATACCTGGTTATGACTGTGGAAGAGAACTGGTACCACACGTACCTTGTAGAATACGTGATTTCATTTCATCTGAAATGCTTTTTCCCCTTTGTAATTATCAGTGCGATGCAAACAACAGCAGTGACTGTGCACTTTATACATTCAGTTCTGGTGTTAATGCTATCCAAGAGTGGTACAAGCTGCATTACATGAACATCATGGCACAAATTCCCCTGGAGACTAAAGAAAAATTGAGTTATTCTGCTGATGACCTCCTACTGACATGTTTCTTTGATGGCCTATCTTGTGACAAAAGGTCAGTGCACAGAAAATACCTGCCAGCTTGACAGCTTATTTCCAAGAACATAATGCATAGGAATCTAATAGTCGGTATTTACTGAATTCCAGCAGGAACAATTCCTGTTTTTAAATGAAAGCGAACATTTGCATCTTCATGAACTTTAATTATGCTCTTTAAGTTAATTTCTCTTAGTGTTCTGGGGCCCACATTTCAGATAAACCCGTGGTTTTGGGCAGAATCCAATCTGCCTGCTGTTGACTGCGTGTCCTGGCAGCAGGAGCACCGTCCCCTCGCACTGGGGATAACGGCAGAGTTCCCCTCTGCGCTTTGGGGATGAGATGGCACACGGGTTGAGCAGTTCCCCCCTGCCATGCGCAGAGCAAGGGCGCTGTCACTCCCAATTTAGCAGGTATAGCCGAGTCGCTGCCGAGGGCGTTTTGCTCAGTCTGCAGTCGTGCAAATGCACAACCTCTTTTCTCGCCACCGAGGCATTTGCTGGAGTGGGAGGGGATGCTCACAGGAAAGTCCTGAATGGGCTTGAATCACGAGGGTGTGTCCTCGGCCTCCCCTGTGACAGCTTTTCTGAAAAATGGAGATTTGTCTGCCTTTAGACACTTGGCTGCTGAATGAGAGAGGGCTCTGTCCCCTCACTGCCACCGTCCTGCTGGTTCTGTAAATCCGCCTCCCCCATCCTCTCGGTCCCCATTGCCACACGAAAACCTCCTAAACTTTTCCTGGTGCTATTAAATCAGATCATATTTCAATGTAGTTTGAAGATATTAAAGCAAAAGAAGCATCCAGTCCCGCTGAGTCTCTGCCAAATCAAAAAGCCCAAGTGTGCTGATTTTCTGTCCCAGACAGTTAAATCTGCAGAGGGCAACGTAACAATATCTGATTTCCCACAGGCACTTCACTCGATTCCATCACCCCCTGCACGGCAACTGCTACACCTTCAACAGCGGGGAGAGCGGGACGGTGCTGAGCACCTCCACGGGCGGCAGCGAGTACGGTAAGGACCCGGCTCTGCACAGGAACCATTGATAACCGGCAGCTCGGCGAGCTGGATCCTGCTGGAGGGTGATGGATGTGTTGGCTCTAGATGTGCGAGCTGATTGGGGAAGTGCTTGTTTGAACTAGTGCAAACTATTGCCAGAGAATACAGAGATAATATCATTGCATCACTAATGTTTTCCATCTGAAATTACTACTTCCCAGTTATATCACTTTTCAGAGTCAGTTTTACCCACGCTCTACACAGATGTTATTTGTTTGCTGTACTTGGGGCCGCGGAGGGACGTTACTTGCTGCAAGTGTCTCAGTCTGGCACTGCGGAGGCTTTGCTGGGTTGCTGCAGTTCTGCTTAAGACCAGATAATATTAAGTAAACTGACCAGAAAAAGCGGCTCTGGCTCCTGGTGTAACCCTGCTCCTGCCTTGTCTCTGCTCTCCAGGGCTGCAGCTGGTTCTGTACATCGATGAAGCAGACTACAACCCCTTCCTGGTGACATCCACGGGAGCCAAGATCATCGTCCACGACCAGAACGAATATCCCTTCATTGAAGACATCGGCACAGAAATTGAGACTGCGGCGGCCACCTCCATCGGGATGCACTTTGTGAGTGCCAGCAGCCTTGTCCCAGGTGCACGGCACCATTTCCTTGAAGCAGGTGTAAATATCAAGCGATGTGATGCTTGAACGTGGGTGTTCAGTGCCTCACACGTGAGCAGCTGAAGTGCCCCGAGGAAAATCCTGCGGTAGCACTTTTCTGAACCGAGTTTTCCTTTGCGCGGAGGCTGTTGGAAATTCAGGGCTCTAGAAACCAAACAGCCACTGGGATTTCGTTTGTTCTCCCTTTTCTCCCACCCCTTGGCTTTCCAGGGGATTTTTGTTGTTGTTGTTTTCACAGCAAAATCCACAACCACAGAAATGTGTTGTCGAGTGCCCCGTTTCGCTTTAGCAATAAGCAGCCGAGTTTGCATCCCACGCAGGTTCCTGGGGCGGAGGAGAAGGAGCTGGAGCTGCGGGTAACCCGTGTTGGGGTCAGGGTGACTGCAGCACACCCCAGTTAACTGTTCTGTGGGTGTCAGTCCCCTTTTGCTGGATTTCTTGCTATCCCAGCTGTAAAAAAACCCCTCTAAAGCAGTGACTGCCTTTGCTGGCTTAATGAAGCATCCTGGGGGGCTGCAGCTCCACATTTCCCCAATTAGTGTAGTGCAAACAAGGCTGTGACCCAAGGGGCTGCTTTCATGGTAGAGCAGTGAAAGCAGGGCCAACCGTGAGCCAGGCTTTCCCCTTTCATCTGGATGGGCTCTTAAGGGAGCATTTCAGTTCTGCCTCTGCTCACTGATGGCTGGGTCAGATGCATGGCCAGGCTGCTTATCTGTGCTGGCTGGGCGGGCCAGATCGAGATAGTACACGCATTAGAAAAGACATTAAAAACAGGGCCATGGCTTTAGAATGTGCGAATAGTTAACTGTCTTCCAGCTGTCTGGAAAGCTGTGGCAGCAGCTGCTTGGTCTAACCAGGGGGGAGAAATGCCCGAACAAACAACAAGTGAATAGGAGGTATCAGGACCAGAGCGCTGTAAAGGAGGCGAAGTCTGGTGGGACTATTTCCTTTATGACTGCTGCACCATACAGGAGAAAGTCACAATATTTAATGTAATAACTTCCTGGCACGGTAGATTTGCACTGTTGCATGTAGTATTAAAACCAAGACTGAACATATCTGGATGGCTGTGTTTAAAAGATTTGGCATGAGGAGTTGGTCTGATTGGATTGAAAACATATCAGCCAAAATAGAAACTGGACACAGATTCTGGACTCCAAATGAGCTGGTGGTCGAGCAGGGGAAGGCAGCAGAGAGCCCGTGGTAGTCAGGACAGGGCTGCAGCACCCAAATGCTGGATGAGTCCTTGTACCCACATCCAAGTGCATGGAGGAAGACACAGCAGATGGGTGCCACACCGTGCTGCTCACTACGGGCTGGAGCGTGGCCATCACTGCTTTCCAAAATGTGAACGTCAGTGTCCGGGTTATCGCTCATCTATTTCTGCTCTCCATTCCCACCCCTCCACCTCCAAAAATATTCCAGGGTGTTTGGAATGCAAACAAGGCATTGCTTGGTAGGACTTTCAGTGCTTCAGTTAAATATTTAGTTTGGAAATTATTTCAGTACCTGAATAAACAAGTAAGATTTTGTAGGAGTATCAGCCACGACACAAAAAAACCTATACAAAGGATCCAGCATCAGCTCAAAGATAGAGCAGCAGGCTGAGGCAGGTGTCCTGGCGTTAGATCGTCTGCAGGGGTTAAGAGCATATGAAAAGCTGGTGTCATTCAGTTTTCAGAAGGAATCCATCTCTAGTATTGAAATGATACATTTCTGTGTGCCCTCCAAAGAGGGATTTGAGCATCTTTCTATGGGAGCTGACTCGTACCGCATGTACCTCCTATTGCTGCAGGCAAAACTGGCAGTGCTGCCCATCAGCTCTGGCCTCCGTAACCTGCAGATCTATGGGCAGTGCCTCAGAGGCACCGACATTTCCATGGCTCCTGCTAAACTGATCCTTTGTAGGATCAGCCCCTCATTTTAAGCTCTGTAGAGAAAGACTGGTGAATGAGTTCTTAAATAGGTGCCATTTCTTGTGGTTTCAGGCCACTTTCTTTGTTACAGAGTGGATAATTACTGCAGAAAGATAGAAGGAGGGCAGGCTGAGGAAGCAGAGGACGCAGCCTGAATCAGGGCTGGGGAATTTGGGGAAAAAAAACTTGCAGGCACAGCACCTCCAGCTCAGAGCTCCTTTCTCTGGGCAGAGACTGCAGAGCAGGAAAAGGTGTTGCGTTTGTCGGAGAGGAAAGGTCAGAGCAGCGCCTGGGAAAAGTCCTGGAGGAGATACAAACACTTGATTTGGAGCAATTCGAGAGGTGCTGTTGAGCACCGGCACAGCCTGAAGTGCTGCCTTAGCCACAGAACAGGAGCAGCCAGCGCAGCAGCTCGGGAAGGTGCAGGGCTGCGCAGAAAACGGCACAAAAATCCCAACCAACAACCCCTTCCCTCAGCACAAACACCTCCAGGAGAGGCAGGCGATGCACAGCCTCTAGGGCTCTGCAGTGAGGGCACACATACATATGGATTACTCTGCTTGGAAAAGTCCCCACACTTATGATTGAAC
>NW_010175897.1:5670-11489 GCF_000695765.1 Mesitornis unicolor
CCTGCTGAGATTCAGTGAATACAGCCCATGATCCAGCCAGAGCAGTGCTTTGGGAAATGGATATTACAAACAAGCAACAAAGCCCCTTTTGACAAGTGATGAACAAATCGTTTGAGGTGACAAATGGTGACCACGCTGTTCAAACAGTAGAGTTCCAGAACTGTGCTGAACTGCCACTGCGTGGTGGACGCTGTGTGTCCTTTGGTTTCTCTGTGAACTCCAGAAAACCAGGGTTGTTCTTCTCTGCTTCTCAGACGCGGTCCCGCAAGCTGAGCAAACCCTACAGCGACTGCACGGAGACCGGTGCCGACATCCCCGTGGAAAACCTCTACAACAAGAGCTACTCGCTACAGGTAAATCCGGTGCCTTTGTCTTTATCAGCCGCTTCCAAACCACCTTCACAAAAAAGCTTGGCAATATTCTGCCGTTCAGGACCTGAGATTGGGAACCGTCCAGGCACGGGGTCACTGCTGTTAACCACTGCTGTAAAATACCACAGCGCTTTTTAACATCCGAGTTTTATTCCCAAGTGGTTGATGTTTGAAGTTCCCTTAGGCGCCCTGTTAGATAAAGAGGGAACATGAGCTCATTAGGCAATTTTCAAGCAATGCGAGACTGGAAAATATTGGCCAAGTAAATGTTGCAGCTCAGTAACCCTTGAAGCCAGAAATTGTGACCTTTAGGACTCCGAGAATAGCAGATAGCATCTAATCAGTATCCAGATAGCAGGATGTTTGTTTGCAGAGTAAGTTTCCACTAATTTTGCATGGTTTCTGTAATTGGGTCCTCTTGGAGAGTGTCACTTGTTGAAGAATCGTCATTACATGATTAGCTGCTGCCTACTGCACAGCCGGTGCCTGGGCTGGGGTTTTATTTTAGGGGGTGTTACACCTGAACCCACAGTGATGTATTGCCAGGTGGGGTCACACAGACGTTATCTCAGGTTTTAATAACAGTACTTCACCAAAACTCTGGGCTCGGGAGGGCTGGGACCAAGAGGTCTGACAACTGGGATTTCAAAACAAGACGTTCAGTTCCTGCTTGCTCCAACTGATAAAGCACAAAACACTGACCCCGCTGCAGCTCAGGTCTCCAGATACGCACCAAACGTGACCATTTTCACCAGAGAGTCACTCCCATGCCTGTAGGTGTTGATTCATGGACCACAAGCCCTGGCACAGCAAAGCCTCCTTGGCTGTGGAAAGTGCTGCAGCTTTTGATGGGGAAGGGGGGGAATTCACAGGATCCCCCCCTCAGAGCTGGTTATGTCCTCATGTCTGGCACTAGAGCCTGAACGCCCCGCAGCACTTTCTGCCCCTGTTTGTATTCACCAGCAACAGAGCCTGCAGGCCCAGGGAAAGGCTCCCATTTGGTTGCTGCTGTTGTAAACAGGGGATGTTTTTAGGTGCCTGCGAGCCTGGCGCCGCAGAAGCGCAGCAGCCTATGCCCATAGACACCGGCTGGTGCTTTCTCTCCCCCAGATTTGCCTGCACTCCTGCTTTCAGAAGGCCATGGTGGACTCGTGTGGCTGTGCCCAGTACGCACAGCCCTTGCCTGCTGGGGCAGAGTACTGCAACTACAAGAAGAACCCCAACTGGAGTAAGTGCTGTGTAAAATAAACACCTCCCGCACTGCCTGTGCCTCAGCCGCCCCCTGCCCCCAAATCAGGACTTTTCTTTCCCATTTCTCATCCCTCTCCCTCCTCGCAGTGTACTGCTACTACCGACTGCACGAGAAGTTTGTGAAGGAGCAGCTGGGCTGCCAGCAGATCTGCAAGGACGCCTGCAGGTAAGCCCTGCCCCGGCCAGGGGTAACACGCTGCGTGCATGGGGGTGCCAGCTCGCACTGACAGCCTGCCTCTCTCCCCAGCTTCAAGGAGTGGGCGCTCACCACCAGCATCGCCCAGTGGCCGTCCACCGTGTCCGAGGTCAGTTCCCAATTGCCATGGCAGCACCACCAGGCGTTAAACAACCCCAGAGGTTCAGTGTGGAAGTGGGGGGGCTATGGGGTATTCGTTAGCACTTCAGTGATGCTCCCCCTGTAGTGTCCAGGTCAGGGCTTCCCCTGCAGGAGCTCATTGAACTCAGATTTGGCTGCTGGGCTGGGAGGTCCCTGGGACAGGCCCATCACATCCGTTCAGTTCTGGCTCCGGGGGATCTCTGCTCAGCACACGTGGCTGCAGCGCTGTTGTCCGTATTTTTTCCAGGACTGGATGCTTCGAGTTCTGTCTTGGGACAAAGGGCAAAAACTCAACAAGAAGCTGAACAAGTAAGTTTCCACGTGTGTGTTTCTAGCTTGCACCTCCAGCTCAGATATAATCTCAGCAGCCCTAATGATGGCAATTGGGGAAAAAGCTCCCTTAGAGCGGCCCAGCCCTACTGGTCCAACTGGTTATTTGCATAGTTTTTCAGTATGTTTCATGTTATTGTTTTACCAAACCCTCTGCCTGCCTCCTGTTTCTCCTCTCAGGACGGACCTCGCAAACCTCATGGTGTTCTACAAGGACCTGAACGAGAGGTTCATTTCGGAGAACCCAGCCAACACCGTAAGCGAGCACAGCCGTTCCCCGCTCAGACGCGGCTCTTCCTCCTGACGGCCCCGAGGTTCCCATGCGGCCGGGGAGCAGTCCCATCCCCACAGGGCAGGAACCATCCATGGGTGATGCACCCACTCCTGCCCTTCACAGCCCTTTTATCTGAGGCTGCTTTTCAAACTGCCCAGTCCCAAGCCCTGCACTGGGGTCTCCTGCTGCTGCCCCAGCATGGCACAGCCTCCCCATGTGCCATAATGGTGCTGTGGGTGCGTGTCCAGCACCCACAGGAGTCAATAATAACCTAGTGCTCTCTTCTCTCCCAGCTCGTCATTCTTCTCTCCAACTTCGGAGGCCAGCTGGGCCTTTGGATGAGCTGCTCGGTCGTTTGCGTCATCGAGATCGTCGAGGTCTTCTTCATCGATTCGCTTTCCATCGTGATGCGGCGCCAGTGGCAAAAGGCAAAGAAGTGGTGGAACGGCCGGAAAAGGGACCGCTCGGGGAAGCCACCGCAGGCCGGTGACACGGAGAGGCAGGGCCACGACAACCCCGTCTGCATCGACGAGGACCTGCCCACCTTCAACACCGCCCTGCGCCTGCCGCTGCCCCAGGACAGCCCCCTGCCCAGGACTCCCCCCCCCAACTACAGCACTTTGCGCCTAGAGACTGCCTTCACCGAGCAGCTGCCCGACACGCTCGAGGTCGGGCGGCACTGACGCCTGTTCATCACCCATCCGGGTGCCAAAATCAGAGGTGGGTGCTGGACCCACGTGCCCAGGGGCGAAAGGCACGCGTCCAAACGAGCACTGACGGGCTGTTGGGTCAGACCCTCGTTCAGGGATTGAACTTGCAGTCACAGCTTCTCCGAGCAAAGCTCAGACACGAAAGCCGAGGGCTCAGAGACATTAGGGGCTCCAAGCAGCATCAACTCTCAAGTTAAATCATTGCAGGAGATGGCTGGAGCAGGATGTGGCGCTGAGCTGGGATGTCTGGCCAGACAAAGGCGTACATTAGCAACCAAGTGCACACACCCCATTGTACGCGGGCAGGAATTGCTCCACAGCAGAAGATTGATGCCACATTGAGTATTAACGCTAATTGCTCTCTGCTGTGCAGCTTGACTTGTGGGAAGAACCCAGGGCTTTCAGGAAGGCAGCACGACACCGTAGGAAAGGGCATGACAGAGGTCTGGGAAATGGAGTAAAGGAAAGCTCTCAAGTTGAATTTTGATCCCAAAGGTGGCCTGAGGAGCTCTTCATTCTGAGGAGAAAAGCTGGGATTGCCATAGATGTGCTTGTAGAGCAAGGTACTGCACAGCTTGAGTAGGACAGCTTAAGTCATCCCAAAAGAATCGTCCGCAAAGGGCACGCGATCCGGTTGGGATTGCAGTCATGAACTGCGTGCTCTGCAAGCCTGTCTGGTCTTACATCGCCCGAGCCTGCCACTAAACCCAGCCTCGGCGCAGCTCGTTCGGCAGCACGAGCCCTTGGCCGCACGTGACTTCCCCAAGGCCTCGCAGGGCCCTGGCTGCTCCTGTCCTGCTCCACCCGGGCAGGGACTTCCCTCCTGCGGCACCCGGCGGGTGACAGAGGGTACATTGCCCCACCGCTGTGTCGTGCTGGTACGGCATCCGCCTTCTTACACCGCTCCATTCCACCGTCAGCACCCTGCATTGCACCTCCCCGCACCGCAGGCGGGCTGGGGGCTGCTGGGGGAGAGACCTCCCCTCGCTCCCAGTCCTGCTCCTGCCTTTCTCCCTCCACAGCCGATTCTCAGCCACCCCGAGCGCACTGTGAGGATGATGAGGATGAGCACGGCCTACACCGGGTTGGCTGCTTTGGGTTTTTGTAGAGCAGGAGTGATTGAGAGAGTGTGTGTGTGTCAGCGTAAGAGAGTCGCTCTTTTCTCTTCTCTTTATAAGCTTATTTTATATAGGACGGTGAGAATCCAGAAAGGTTCTTTAATGTGCAATAAAACATATTTTAACTGGATTATTTAAATAGCTGATAAACTGAAAAAAAATAAAGATATATTTTTGAGTAACTGCTTTGTTGTTTGGGGTTTTTAATATCGGTGGTACACGAGTTATTTCTACACGGGCATCCCAAGAAGTCACAGGAGCTGCTTGTGCCTCCCCTGGGGCTGCCGGGTGCCCTGGGCTGCTCTGCAGGAGTGGGAACTGGGGGTGCACGGTGGAAATGCCTTGTGGAAAGCAGCGTTAGCAAGGTGCCCAAAGCCACTGTAATTCGGGTGGCCCCAGACAGTTGCAGTCCTCGGGGACCAGAGGAGGGAGAACGGGGTTTGCTGTGCCTCCAGAGCCCCTCTAACACACAGAGCAGGGGTGCCCGACGCTCATCCCCATCCCCTCTAACACGGCACCAAGTGATAATGAAGGAACAATAAGGCAGCAAACATCGCAAAATAGGACACAATGGTCCTGTTTCTCATCCTTACCCGTGTGGGTGGCAGCGCTCGACGGCTGCAGGGGCTGCAGGATCCCAGGCATGGGACAGGGCCCTCCCCACTTCTCCCATAGAGCCTCCTCTGCCTCTCAGGCTGCCCAAATAACCCTGCCCGAATAACCCTGCCCAAATAACCCTGCCCGCTCCCAGCAGCTCCCAGCACCGGGGGCTGGGTTCAATCAGCAGGCGCTAATTACCAATCAGCCCCCTCGGAAAGCAAACCCCTGCAGCTGCCCGGAGCATCCCCCGGTAATTTTAGAAAGCTTTGTATTTTTAAAGGCTTCCCAGAGCTAGACAAAAGCCTTTTAAAATAAACTAAGTGGTGCCAATCCTGCAAGAAAGCAGGCGTGCTGGCTGGTGACACTTTACATCTGATAACCGCAGTTTTAATAAGGGAAATATCATCTGGTCGACAGCAAATCTGCCTTGTGCAGCATTCCCTGCAGCGTGCCTCCCCGCTGATAACCCGGGCCGTGTGTTTGGGCAAAAGCAGCCACTTTAAACTCTCTAGAAAACCATAGGTTTCTCTAGGTGCTCTGTGCATTCACTTCTCTGGCAGGCACAGCGCCTTTTCCCCCGGTGTGAATAATCCTCGGGAGGCAGAAAGCCACGGTGCAGCCACAGAAACGCGTTACTTCATCAGGAATTAAATGCTGAACCCCTGAGTCACCTTAAACGCAGAGAGCTCCCCGGGACGGAGCGAGGATCGGGTTTGGCACACGCTGAACACCATAAAGCGCTTGAGAAACTCGGCGTGGTGTTTATGGGAACAACAGGCAGTAAAGTGGTTTGTGACACCCTGCGCTGCTCCCGGGGTCAGGCAGCCC
>NW_010175897.1:11698-12427 GCF_000695765.1 Mesitornis unicolor
TTCCCGGTCCCACGGGGCTGCAGGGGAGCGGCTGCGTTACTCAAAAACACAGCAAAGGCGCAGGGAGCATCGCAGGCACAGCCTCGGTGCTGGGGGGAAGGATGGGCTGGGGGAGGCGTGGAGGCAAAGCCACCGCGGGTGGGCACTGGTGACACCCGGGGGGGGGTCAGAGCAGGATGGGTCCCGCTGCTGCCTCGCCCGTGCTCCCAGTGCTCCCAGTCCCCTTGGCACCAGCGTCCAAATCCCAACCCACGGGAGGGGCGAGCGGTGCAGGGCCAGAACCGGGTGCAGCAGCGGGGTTTGCTGCTGAAGGGATTTTGGGAACCGAAGCTGCTGTGCCTAGGGGCAAAGGCTGCTCCCAGCGATGGCCTGGAGCACCCAGGAGGTTAAAGGCTGCCCCGATCGCATCCCACCCCGGTGACATTGCAGTGGTCCACAAACAGGTTTGGGAGTTAAATGCCTCATTAATGTAAATGGGGCTGGGAAAGGCATCTCCAGGGATGTCCATGGAAAACCCTTTGGGCCCCAAGCCTCTATTTGTGCCCTGCACTAAGGCCCAGCTCTGGGGTGTCCGAATTTCCCCTCGCACCTTCAGGGCAGGGTGAGCGGCTCCATCACCACCTGGAGGTCTCAGCATTGTCCAAGTGAGGGGCTCTGCCCCACCAGGACCCACCTGTGCCCCCCACCCACCGGCAGCCCCACAGGCCAGGGTTCCCGGGCTGGCTCGCA
>NW_010175897.1:12541-15953 GCF_000695765.1 Mesitornis unicolor
AGGAGCATCCCAAGCCGTGGCACAGACCAAGCCATGGCACAGACCCAAACCATGGCAGCACCAGAGCAGTTTCAGGCAAGCGTGAGTCAGCGGTTGGCCCGCGATTGCAGCATCTCTCTCCGCAGCGACGTGCCACGGCACGGCTCCGATGCTAATCCCAACGCCAGCATCTCCCTGCGAACAGGACGGACCGGGAGGCGCGGAGTCATCACCAATTTTCCCACACCTCCACCAGCACACGAGGGTGACACCATCAGCAGGGCTGGGCAGGCAGCACTGGTCATGGGTGACAAACCCCAGGACCAGTGAGAGTTGGAATTGAGTGTGGCCAATGCCAGCCCGTCCCCACCAACCCCACGCGCACTGGGCATTCCCCCATCCCACTCATCCCCCCCATCCCACTCATTCCACTCTTCCCCCCCATCCGTCTCCAGAGGAGTGGGGCCTCAGGACACCCCAAGGAGCTGGACGTTGGTGGGGGCAGTGGGGGTGATGGGCAGGGGCTCCCCAGCCCAGTTACAGCACAGCCCAAGGGACAAACAGGGACATGCACCCCCCCATGGGGCCATGGACAACACGTTCCTGATGTTTTGTATCATCCCCCCTGCTTGGACACTTTCCTGTAAGACCTCTGCACCACCTCGTCTCTGCCAATCCTATGCTCCTGCCTCAGTTTCCCTTCCAGAAGGGGCCGGCTGGGAGCCGCATCCCCCTGGGTGGCCAAGCCCTGGCTCTGTCCACTCACACCCTTTGCCCAAAAGTGCTTGCATGGATGGAGAAACGAGCGGGTTCACTGGATTTACTGCCCGGTGCCGGGAGATGTGATCACCGCGGAGCGTGGCCGAGCGCAGGGCCGCGGTGAATCACTCTGTTTTCACAACGCCTCTCGCCGCGGAGCCGTCCTCGCTCGCGTTTTAAGACCTCCTCACCCCAGTTTACACAACGCACCCCGGAGGGTACAGCCTGTTCCCCGGGGTAATCACGACGGGCAATCATCCCTCGCTCTGTTCCTCTTATAAAAACTCATCAGTCACAAAATATTTCACATTTCCCCTAGAACATGGGAGAGCACCATAAAGCACCAGCCCATGGGGATCTTTACAGTGCCACGGTCCGGCCGGCGCCACGCTGGCGCTGCCCCAGCATCCACGGGGCCGGACCCCCTGCAGCTGTGGGAGGCCGACCAGTGCTCCCAGTAAACCCCTGCAGCAGGAGATGCAAATGAGCGCGGCCAATTCCCTGTCACATCAATTAGTGACGGAGCGGGCCCGGGGAAACCCCACCGGTGACATGGGATGGAACAACCAATGTCATCAACGTGGGATTCAATGGTCAGTGTCATCAATGTGGGATACAACGATCAATGTCATTAGTGTGGGATACAACGATCGGTGTCGTTAATGGGCTGAAGGATGCTGGACCCCAGCTGGGTTTTGCCCCATTCTGCCCATTCTGGACCCAACAGTGGGGCTGTGGAGTGCACAGAGCTGTGGTACCCACACCTACACCCCCTGGTACCTGTACACACCCCCTGGTACCTGCACCCACACCCCAGTACCCGTACCCACACCCTGGTACCCTCACCCCACATCCCCATCCCCTGTCCCCATCCCCGCAGCTGTGCTGGCTGCGGTGCCAGCCATGCAGGAGCCGGGGGGGCTGGGGGGGCCGCTTCCCTCCCCTGTTGTGCCGCTCGTAAAACCAAACCAGTCTGGGTTTTACTGCCTGATCTTTGTAACGCAAACAGAGGTCAGTTTAAAAGGTTTTATACAGCGGTTACCGGCGCGGGGTGGCTGTGAGATGCGCGCTGTCACTTGGCTGTGACTGTACCGGTCACAGCTGAATTGCTCTATGTTGTTTAGGGACAGCGTGTCTCTGGCAGCGCACCCCATAAACCCCGCAATTAAAACGCTGATCAAACCCGTCTGCGCCCTGCATGGGAACGGGCGATGCCGGTTTCCTGCAGTGGGGCAGGAGCAGCCGCCCCATTGCACCCACTGCCAGCCCTGGCACCCAGCACCGCTGATGGTGAGGACCCCGTGTGCTCCCCCGGGCCACGGGGGTCGTCTGCACCCCCAGGGCTGCCCGATGGGAACCTGGGCTGCAGCCGTGACTCAGAGTTAGCGCGTTCACCTCGCAGCTCCTGCGAAATGGCCACATAATTAGGGGGTGCGCTGGTGGTGCCATGGGCAGGACGCTTGGACACGGTGTCGTGGCACCAAGGGGCTGTGAGGAGGGGCTCCTGCAGAGGCCAGGCCCCATCCCTCCTGTTTCTGGAGCCCAAATCCTCATGAAATCCCTGCACCCAACTGGAACCTCATTTCCCACTGTGCTGAAGGACAAAATTCAGTCAAAAGCAACCCAGATCTGCATCTATGAAGGAGTCTGGGGTTTACCCAGTGCCCTGGACGTGATCCTACAGTTTTGGGGTGATTCCCCCCAGAGCTGCCCATGGGCTTTGTCTTGAGCTCCACTCCTCACCTACACCAGCCCAAAAACCACCCCAGAACCTTTCCAGCCTTCCTCGTGTCTGCTCCAGTCACCACTAAATCATTTCCCTTCACCAGACGAATCCAGGGCCGGGTGCTGTTTCCGACCCCCTGTAGCCCATTTCCTGGGCTGCTTTGCGCCGTGTCCCCGCTGTCCCCGCTGTCCCAGCTGTATTTGGCTGCTGTCAGTGGGCTTCACGCCCGCACAACACCGCAGCTTGGGACACAATGCCCGGGCCGCAGAGGGCTCCCCGCCGTGTTTTCCAGCTGTATTTTTAGCAGGCGGCTTTTTGCTTATGAAATAAACTTTCTCATCAAGCGAGCGAGAGGGACGCGGCAAAGTCAGGCCGAATTCAAGGTCATTTGGCTTCCCTGGCCCCACTGCTGATGATTCAAACCCCAGCAAACGCAGCCCGCTCCGTGTGTTCAGTGTCGGAGCTGGAGATGGGGACATTGTTCTCTGGGAAACCGGTGGTGAAAAAAGGGCAATTACTGCGGCAGGACAGAGGTTAGGAACTGGGTGAGTCCCGGTGCTCCCCAGCAAACCTGTTCGTTCCAGCTCCGCTTGGAAGGGCTGTTTAAACACAATCCCGCATTCCACCTCTGACATGATGGCGGGAGGTACGCTTGTGCAATTTAAAAATAAAAATCCCTTTTGTTCCCAAACAACGGAACACGGGGACGTTTGGGGAGTCTGAGCCGGTCCTGATCGCACAAGAACCCGTGATTGCTCTTCCTGGCTGCTCGCAGTGATTGAAATCTCCAGGACGATTTACACCCATTTACTGTTCCCTTGTGAGGAGTTAACGATCGGTTGAGATGCTCGGGGTTTTACCTTCAAACTGTGTTTGCGCTGCAGTGCTGGCTCAGGGACCGACCCCATGGCACAAGAGGTGCTGGCCCCTGGCTAGGAAAATACGGAA
>NW_010175897.1:16039-16602 GCF_000695765.1 Mesitornis unicolor
AAATGCAGCAGGGCATGATAACGATGGGGAAATCACAGCCAGGAGGGCTGTGGGGGGCTCATAGGGACACCCAGCCCTGTCCAAGCCACTCGCGTCCCATCCTCTGCATCAAACCGGAGCGATGCTCGTCCCTTTAGCTTCGCTGTCATTTCAAGGGAGCAGAGCCTGTTTGTCCCTTTGGATCTGGCCACTGCTGTCACCAAGGCAGAGCTCAGCCCCGTCTCTTAAAGCAGCAACATCTGCCGCAGCCTGAGCTGGAAAAACAGCCCTGGGAAAGCACACCCGGCAATGGGCTTGACAGTAAACACAGCTGCTCGGGGGCTCCGAAAAATGATTGCAAGATCTTACACCTCTTTAGAAAAAGAAATGTACAAGATCTAAAAAAACGATTAGAAAACTGTGTCAGGATAGCAGAGCAGTTAACCTGTCATGGTTGGCACAAAGGAGGCCAGCGCAGAGAGGTGGTGTCCCTGCGCCTGGGACGTTTTAACCCAAACCAAAAAATGCACCAGGAACGGCTGCAGGGCTCAGAGCCTGGCTCCTTCCCCCTCCGTCTGCCATTC
>NW_010175897.1:16682-17063 GCF_000695765.1 Mesitornis unicolor
GCAGCTTCCTCAGCATCTCATGGGAGCGGGCAGCATCGTGGGGGGATTTGTGCCCCTGCCCCATGTCCGGTGGTCTGGGTAGGATAAGGGTCAGAACAGAAGCAGCTGAGGTTCCTGGGGGGTGTTGAGGAATAAAAATGAAATAGCGTCATGAGAAAAATGAAACAGCGTTGAGAAAAAAATGAAATGGCGCTGGGAAAAAATGAAATAGCCCTGGGAAAAAATGAAATAATGCTGGGAAAATGCTAAATAATGCTGGAGGAAAACGAAGTAACGCTGGGAAAAATGAAATAACGCTGGGATAAAATGAAATAATGCTAGGGAGAAATGAAATTACGCTGGAAGGACATTAAAGCCGAAGCCGGGCCGAGCCACGGCGCA
>NW_010175898.1:0-1380 GCF_000695765.1 Mesitornis unicolor
CCCGGTTCCGCCACCGGAAGCGGCCCCGCGTATCCGCGACTCGGGCCCGCCCCACTGCGCGGGCGTACGGTGCGTGCCCGTGAGCAGCCACTGCGCATGCGCCACAGACCAACAAAATGGCGGCGGCGCGGAGGGAGCGCCCACAGCCCCTGCTGCAAAACAAAGCTGTTGTAAAGCGGACAAAACGGCAGCGGCTTAGAAGGAAACTCTCTCTTTGAGCACGTAGTGATGTGACAGAGAAAGGCCGAGCTGCGGGGAAAGCCGAGCGAGGCCCTGCTAATTAACCTCCCCAGAGAAGCAGCTTCACAGCGTCCTTCGGCTGAGGGGTAAGATAGAAACGCGTTCAGTGCCAGGGGCAGATGTGTTTATATTCTCGAGTCAATCACCTCAATTACAACATAAAACACCAGCTTCACCCAAAGTAAACCGTATCGGATGAACCGATCCTGTAAGGATGCTGTAGCTCTGTTCACAGCCAAGGCCCTGCTAGGGTAGCACTGAAGATCTCACCTACTGTGCTATGCTACTTGGTGCAAAGCAGTGCTATCAAATAGGACACAGACACGGTTTAAGAAAAGATTTACTAATCGTTAGTACTCTGCCAATATTGCAACAGACGTGAAAGGCAAACACTGTTACAATTTAGAAAAAACAAGTTTTATACAATTAAAATATTAAATCTCAAAAAAAAAAATCAGTGGCCGAGTAATAAGCCTGGAATTTCCAGTATTAGCACCTACAGAACCACCAAAAGCCAAAACACTCCACCTCTTCTGCACAATTCTCCTCCTCTAAACGCCTAAATTCCTTCTACAAATGGACAACGACGCTTAGAACCGAAACCAGGACATCCTTGCTTGGATAAGGGAAAAGGATACAAGAGAAAAAGATTTAAGCCAGCTTGGTTTGTAGGAACTTTACTTTTGCAGGTATTGCTGAGGAATGTCGATGCATGGGAGATGCTAAATTATGCACAGTTCCACTTTTCAACAGTGCGCCAGCAGACAGAATTGAGAAACCATCTTATACAACATCTAACAGTTCGTGAAATCAATGTTTTCCTATAAACTATATTTAATAAATCTGTAAAGAAAGTTTTACACTTCACATATTAATCAGAGCAGGGTAGGAATTGGTGTGGTTATTGGTTCAGCATCCATTTTATTGTACCTACTGAACTGTACTTACGAAGGAATAGACTCCCCTCTTCTGGTGAGCACTGACAGATGCAACAACAGCACAGATACAGTAGTAGAAAAAACACCAGCATTAAAGTCCGGCTGTTCCCCCCACCCTAGGAACAACCAACACATCAAAACAAACAACACTTTGCCTTCTAGCTTTCCACGAGAATCAGCACAGAAAACATGAACCGCTCGT
>NW_010175898.1:1411-4617 GCF_000695765.1 Mesitornis unicolor
CACTTCTCGCCAGGCAGAGGCACTGCGTGTCCCCTCGCTCCAGGGCTGAGCTGGAGGGAAGGCCTCATTTCTGGAGAATTCCCAGCTCTGCCTTGTTGCTTTCCAAAGCCCGATCGATGTACGGCAGCGTTTGAGAACGAGGGAGGAACAGCACTGCGCTTCTGTGACTAAAACTGGACTTCTGTCCGGCCAAGTGCCCCGTTTCTCTCAGAAGAGAGTGTGGCTTCACCGCTTCTGCTTTTTCTTGGAGAAAAAAAAAGCAACCCCCAAAAAACACTAAAAAGTGATCTCATTGCTTAAAAGTTTGCCACAAAATGGATGCTGATCAGCTATGTCACCCCATGTGGAGCACTTTCAGGAAGTTAGTCCTTGTAGTAGATGGCACTGCGGATCTGGCAGCAGAGAAAGGAATGATGCTCTAAAGTAGGAGGTAGGGGAACTTTGATACAGCAAGTCCACTGTCGAGCTATCTGCTGGGGAAGAAATGTTGTATTATTAGGAACTGTTAGGTAATTGCTCAAAACCTGCACCAGCCAGGAAAACATTCTGCACTCACTGCTGTGAAATGACTCATGACAAATGGCTTGTGCCAAGCGCATGCAGATGCAGCTGATAAAACAAACTTGTTCCGACATCAGGACAAGTGCCATGCAGTACAACAGGTTCCCAAGTGCCAACAACCAGATAAGGGCGGGTGTTGTGGGACACAACTGGCACCTGCCAGCGATGCCAAGTTACAACCCAGAGCTGTTTACAAACAGGTATGCAGCAGCCAGAGTCTTCACCGTTTTGCTTCACAGTTTGCTGCAGCTTGTAGTAGATTAATCTGGTTTATATGCACTGTAAATATGGGTCAGTCGTAGCGCTACCAAAAGATAAACCCTTGAGATGTACAGCAGAGGCAAGTTAGAAAAAGCACTGAAAGAATTTAGTAACTCCACGAAGTATAGCAACTTGCTTTTTCCCTTGAGGCTGTGTAAGCTCTGACTTATGTGAACAGCCTCGATTACAGACAGGGGTGGGACAAACACGCTGTGTCGGTACAAGAGAATCTGCCCCTCTGAGCACAGAAAACTGGTTGGACTGATCCAGTATAAGGCGAACACCTACCTGGGACTCCACGGTTTTATCTCCCGCTGGTCATGCCTCTGTCTTCATAAATGGTAATTTCAATCTGCGCAGAACAACTGTTAGGGAAACTTACTACATGAAAATTAAAAAATACATGATTATGAAAATGTACCAAGATAAAAAGGCAGAAAACATTAAGGGAATAGAACCTTTGATCCTTCTGCTTCCTATCAGCTGTTTCAGGGCTGGTTTCAGAGCTACAAAGCACACGGGGCAGTGCCTGTCAGAGACGCTGTCAGGTCAGGTCAGCGATGGATCCAGCCCAGACTGCTCTAACAGCAGATGACGAGAGTGCACAGGGGGGTTGTGATCCTTGTCACATTTCAGGGAAGGCTATGCACTAGACAAAAGGTAACACTTCTACAGCTGCTAAGTCACTAAACCAACGGAAAGGGCTTCTACTCAAGTGAATGTTTTGGTGTATGCACAGAAAAGTGCACAAAACACATTGAGAATAAAACACACAGATAAACATCGTGGATGGACAAAGCAGGAGGCGGTCTAAGAAAGCACAGAAGGATACAACTCGTAGTCCTCTTTCAATGGGGTCTGTCAGGAGGAGGCCCTGAGGAGCGTAGATCTTCTCGTTCTGCTCCTGAATGAACTTGGCAATTTTCTTCAGAACCTGGTAACAGAGCAGCACAGAAGTCATCGAGTTCCCAAGGTCAGAGCACAGCAACACCACAGCTACAGAGCAGGAGAGCCCGCACGGCTCTCCTCAATACAAGCAGTCACTACGTGACTCAAATTGATGAGCACAGACAAGTCTGTCTGACGCGTGTGAAATCGCTCTGTGGTAAGAGCCAGAGACCATGTGGGATTTGTGCAACAGTGCAAGTCACGGAAATCCTACCAAGAAGTAATTCTTGGGCTGAAGGCTACGAGACAGACTGCCTTTGAAGCAACAAAGGAGAGAGGCAGCGCACCTTCTCATAGTGCGTTTCCATGCACAGGAAGATGGTGTAGGCAGTCAGGCAGGCGAGACACCCTTCAAGGTAAGATTGGCCCCCAAGTTTTTCAGCTTCTGCATAGAGGTTATTCAGTGTTCGCACAGTCTCCTCAAATTGCTGCCTGTCAATCTGCAAGAGAAGTCGAGTGGAGCCGTCATGCCCTGCACATCTCAGAACAAACCAACGTCTTCAATACCCGCCCTCATTTGCTGCTTATTTGCGCTTCCGCTTCACAGCCACTGTGCTCAGAGCCAAGGGACACAGAGTTACAGACCCTTAGTTCTTTGTTAAAAATCTGCTGAGTGATTAGACCAACACAATGCAAACAAAACAACCAAGGGTAACAGAGCTAAACCAATGTGAAAGTCAGCTAGGAAAAAAAAAGCTTAACTCACACACAAAGAGATCTGCTACATTAAAAGTGCAGTCGAGAGTGGATGGGCAGAGCTAACCTTTAATATCAGTAACACCTTGCTGCTGCTGCTGCAGTGCTGGTCAAACCAACTCTAGCAAAACAACACAAAACAAACCAAAGAAAGCAGGAAGATAAGAAAAGTGCCATGAGGAAAAGAAAAGGCGTTAGCAAGGAGTGTTTGTTTTGCTGTCTGCAGAAGATAGCACATCTGAGAACATTAAACAAAATAAGGGTACTCAAGACAGCACTTGTGAGGGTGCTGAGGGCTCAGCAGAATGGGCTGGTCCCTGCTGCAGCGGCGCTGGACAACAGGGGCTTTATTCCCCCGACACAATGAGCACATTCTGCTTCAGTGCCACGGGCGCAGCTGCCTTCCTCAGGGTTACAGAGCACAAAGCACCAGCGTTTGACGAACACCGGAGAGAAGCACTTTAAACTATTTTTCATGCGTCTTTTCCCCTGCAAATTAAAAGTATGTTATTGCCGTATTGATCAGAAATGCCATTTGGACAAACAGCGCCTTTATGCCAAACAATAAACAACATCCAAAGCAGGAAATGCCTTTGAACTTTGAGATCGAGCCTCTCGCACTGCACACAGGGCTGTGACAAACACAAAGCGCTCGCATCCCTACAGACCGGCAGAGACCTCAACACGGCGCTCCCGGGGCGGCACAGGCACGGAGAGGACCCGCTCCCCGCCACCGGCAC
>NW_010175899.1:0-303 GCF_000695765.1 Mesitornis unicolor
CATGTCCCCAGGGTGGGGGTCCCCAAGTTGGAAGGCCCCTGGGTGCTGTGGTCCCAGGGTTATGGGTCCCCATAGTGCCCCATGTCCCCAGGGTGGGGTTCCCTAATTTGGGGAGCCCTTGGGTGCTGTGTTCCCAGGGTTGGAGGTCCCCAGGGTCAGGGTCCCCAGGGTGTCCCCATGCCCCCAGGGTGGGGGTCCCCAAGTTGGGGAGCCCTTGGGTGCTGTGGTCCCAGGGTTGGGGGTCTCCATAGCGCCCCATGTCCCCAGGGTGGGAGTCCCCAAGGCAGGGGGACCACAAGCGGG
>NW_010175899.1:418-622 GCF_000695765.1 Mesitornis unicolor
TGCTGTGTCACCAGGGTGGTGGTCTCCAGGGCTGGGGGTGCCCAGGTTGGGGTGTCCCCATGTCCCCAGGGTGGGGGTCCCAAGGTTGGGGAGCCCTTGAGTGCTGTGTTCCCAGGATGGGGGATCCCCAGGGTGTCCCCAAGTCCCCAGGTGGGGGGGTCCTTGGATGCTGTATCCCCAGGGTGGGGGGTCCCCAGGGGTGGG
>NW_010175900.1:0-19421 GCF_000695765.1 Mesitornis unicolor
TTTCAATTCCTCATATTCTGTGATTCTGTGAGAAGGATTTGTTTTTCTGGGTGAACTTGAGGTTAGCAAGCACTATAAGTAGGAAGAATGACTGAGTGCTGCCCTGCATTCAGGATGTGCATCTACATCCCCTTCTTTGGAAGTTCTGTATGCTTCAATATTTTTCCACAATAAAGCTTTTGTTTTTCTCTCTGATTATCAAGTTGAAATGCAATAAATGGGTATTTGTATTGCTGACAACTTCATATCATCCTAGGTCAGTTTTGACCAGTTCAGAATGCTTAGCATTTCTTTAAAAATTAAAATTCATGTTTAAGTAGGATTTTTTTAATAAACCAAATGTTGGACTTTTTATTCACTTCAAATCTTGTACCAAAAAAAAAAGATGTTTTTCTCATGGCATTGATTCAAAACAAAGACTTCAAATTTCCTTATGAAAAAAAAGCAAGAAAAGTCTGCAGAAAGCAAATTCATGGTGGGTAGGTATGTAATCAGGCAGTTCACAGTATGTGTTCACTATCCCTTACTCAGGCAGCAATGCAATATGGCAGGTGAATGTGTACGTGGACTGACAGAAACACCGAAACACCATGCAGGGTGTGCAGAGGATCACCAGGAAATCCTGCACTGTTGAGGAGTGACGCTGTTGAAAGTCAGTGCCCTGTCTGCTCCTACACCAGGCTTAGGCTCTCTCAACATCATAACTAATCACAGCAGAGAGGTCTCTCTGCAGATGGGGGAGGCCACACTCCCTCCTTCTGTCCTTCCACCACCCCAGTTGCTCTTTGCTCCCCTTCATTCTCCTGGGCTGTATTAAGCCTCATAAGAGTGTCCTTGCACCTGTTGGTGGCATCCAGGGGGAAACCTACCCAATAACATTACCTACAGTGTTTGCTGGGCTCTCTTCTTTGTAAATAATTTGGTATAGTAGCATTTCCTTTACCCTTCCGTTTTGTTGCAGGAGGTGGGATGCTGTAGGAGTGGATGCTTTCGTTCACTGGTGGTTTCCTGTGCTGATAAGTGGCAGCAGATGGTCGCCCCGCAGTGAGATGAGCCCTGGCCATGGTCCTACTGGCAGGGGCAAGAGCACTCAGCTGTCCCTTGCATCCGAACTGGTTTTATCAGCAAAAGCTGGAGAAGAAGGTAAAGAATCAGATTTCACTAAAGCAGCTCCCCCATCCCCCCGCAGCATCTGTCAGGGCCTGCTGGCTACAGCACCACCACCCTAGGAGGGCTCCAGATACCCAGGAAGAGGGTGTGCTGGGCCGTGTCATGCTCACTCCCGCCCTGAACAATATGGTTTTTGCCTTATGTTGCATTACTATGGATGCACAGCTTTCATGAAAGGGTTGTATTTTTTCGTGGCCACCTGTCCCTTGCGGGTCTCCCTTTGTTGTTCATGAAGTGAGATTTCAGAGCTGTGAATGTCTGTTACTGTTTCATTTCTGACTTTCTACAATTCACACTTTCCTTTCTACTACTCTCATGTTAGATTTATTCTGTACTGAAGGTTCTCTTACATTCTAGCAACAGTTGAGTTAAAGGTTGCTCTGTGCTCCTCTGAGTACATACTTTTGTTCCCTGGCTTGTGCCAATTCTTATATAGCATTCGATGTTAAAAGTTGTTTTTTTCCTTGCTCCGCATTTGGTTTCTGACAGCCTTACCCTAGGCACTGTGTTGACACGACAAATTCTTTCCACTGGCAGTCAGCTTCCTGATAACATTGGATCTAGAGCTCGCCATCTGACTACGAGCTCAGCTCTTCCTGCTACTCAATGTGCTCCAGCAGCACATTGTGTAACACCAAACACAATTTCCATGGCATTCTCCCAAGATGTGCTGCCGATTCTCTCTTTGGCTTATAAAGTAAAGCCCAAGCAGGTTCCCCTACCAGAAATATCCCAAAATTGATCATTACTATATCATTATCGCAAAGTGATCAGTCAGAGTGACAGATGGCTAATTGGCATGTACGAGTGGTGCCTTCCAACTGTTCCCTGGAAGAGTCTTGTTAGTAACTCCCTTCCACACCAGAAAGCTTGGATCACTGAGGTGGGAGTGACTGCAAGTTTAAGTGGGGCACATAATGGATTAAATCACAGCATTTCATGTTTTTCTTTGCTATGACTCGGTCACCGGTGTTTCAAGCTGAACACCACCATTTAGAGATGAGTGGTCAGTGAAGTTGCCTGGCATGAGCTCCCTCCTTGCACCGAGTAAGCCCACAAACCATACACCTATGCCACAGAAAACCTCCCCCACGCCCCTCCAGCAATGTGCACTGGGAACATGGGCAAGTCAACGCACCTCTGTTGAGACCTGACATTTTTGGTTTTAGCAGGCTTTAACACAGCTCTTTGAATTTCATTTCCAGAGAAGGCTTCAGCCTTCGGAGTTATTCTTGCAAAACGTATGCAAAAATGAGGCGAGCCCAGCAGACGTAATCACTTCTCAGAACATGAGCAAACTTTGGTAGAAAAACGTTTGTCATTTTTCCCATAATACTTGGCAATTTGTGCCTGGGAAACCAGTATCTGCCTCTGAACATGGACAAGCAAATGTTCAGGTCAAAATTATGATGATGGGAAGATGCTTTGCCTGCCTGTCCAATTGAACTTATTTTTTGCAGGTTCAAAAAAGGAAGGCTAAGCTTTTATGCTTTACCTATTTATTTGGATGTTATGTTCATTTTGGGAGGAAGTTATTTGCACGTCCCTGTTTTCTGGAGCAGAAATATTGAGGTAAACAAAAAAAGGCTGTTTTTCAATATTTCTGTCCATGTTCAATTCATTAAACTCAAAAGAAAAAGAATGTTCTTATGATACTTCATGCACTGCTTCTACCTGGTCTTATCATGCAGCTTTTCTTTGTTGGAAGGGATAGGTGGTCTTGGTACTGGGCTATTAAAGCTTCTCTCAAATCTATGTCTTGACTAATTAATCTGTACAGTCTAAAAAAAAAAAGGATCTATTGGTTTAATAATGTAGTGTGGAGAAAAATGGCACAGTAAGGATTTTGTTTATCAAAATATTTATTCCTGGGCAAATGCTGTGCTAGAATTTTTACATCTTCCCCAAATGCTGTTCTGATTTACAGAGGAAGGAGTGACATAAATCTACAGGAACGTGTTGGTCTGCACTGTAATTACTTCACATTTACATAAGGGTTACTGAGAGCAGAAGTCGGCCCATTCCCTTCACACACTTTTTCTTTCCAGCCACATTTTTATCGGTTTCCAATGACACGTATGGAAAAACAGCTGAAATCTTTCAGCAAAGGTTCAGCGTTACAAACAAGTACGGCATTCATCATCAGACAGTGAGGGCTGCCCTAATCGCAGATGATCAATATCTGTTACTCCCTCCCTGCTGCAAATACTTGTATTTTGCAGTAAGAAAATATGGTTTTATAGAGTAGAATGAATACATATAAATACAAAACATATAATAAATAGATAAATATCATTATATAAATATAATCAAATAATACAGCTATACAGGTGACTTGCTCTTGAAAACTGAGAAAAATTATTTTGCACAGGCTTACTGCAAAACGCCAGCTTCTTTCTGCAATCAAACCCAAAGAACAAGAAGTCATGTAGGAGCTGGTTGAGATCAAGACTGTGTATTTTTAAGTCCATTTTAGCTAATCAGCAGCCTCTGAGTCTGCAGTATCCAGAGTGCCTGATTATTGGGTTTTCTTTAATTTGGGAAAAAGAAACACTTACTATTTCTTTTTTTAACTCGGCAGAAAATGTTTCAAAGGCCAGTCTTCATCAAGCTGAAATAAAGAGCCCAGATGCATCACAGAGAGACAAAGGTGGTGGTGGGATCTCATCCTCACATAACATTTTCACTGAAAGGCCAGTTCAAAGTCACTGAGAGGAAGATAAACTTCAGATGTTATGATAAGGTAGCACAGTCAAAACCCCAGTGAACAAAAAAACAATCCCCTTCCCATTCTTCTCCTTCAGCTGCTTATTTCAGTTTCCACTTGATTCTGATTTAAGAAGTTGTTTCTCAAGATGTCAGTGATTAGGCTGAATCACACCATTTCAAAACAAGCCTGCACTTCAGGGGCATCCAGTAATTGCAGTGTCGACCACCTGGAGAAACCAGCTCCAAGCACCAGTCAAGGTCACATCAACCTGAGGTGGCTTGAATTTGGTGGATCTCAGGAGCAATTTGGATTCTTACTGAAGCTCAGGCTCATCTATACTAGACGGCCATCATCAGCTCTGAAAATTAAACATACAGCATCAAAATGTGTAGGTTGAGACTGGATAGGGACAGAGGAAGGTGAATCTTAGAATCAGAGAAAGATGGAAATAGTATTCCTCGTCCTGCAAATATTTTTAGGTACCACATTTTAGCAGTTCACGGCACTTTCTCAGAGCTACAAAATTTTCTTGAGGAAAAATGTTCTCTCTTCCTTTACTTTTTTCCCTCAAAGCCAAAATTACCTGGAGAGACATAGGATTCAAAGGAGAACTCAGTAAAGATTGTGTTATCCTGGGCCCCAAAAAAGAGAGAAGCACAGTCTACCATAAAAGGGGGAAGCAGGAAAATCACTGTCAGACATTCTTTCAGAAGGCCCTTCAAAGGTATAATAGACCGATGGATAGACAGACCTCTCTATATATCTCTAGGCAGATTCAGATCTATGCTTGTTACAGCATATAGATGCCCCTTAACTCAGAAGAACTATTTGAGGTTATTTACTTTGAACAAATATGGCACCAGTGAACCCTAGAGAGCAAATTAGTCATTTTAGCTGTATCCAGTGGTTCATCAGCAGTGTGCAAACCATAAAACATGACTTGGGAAAACCAGTACTTCTCCACCCCAAGGTAAGCACGCTGTGATAATTACAGCTCCAGCTTCCCACCAACCATACGCTTTCTTAGATTAATTGATGCTGTGCAGTAAAGGTTGCTGGCTGGGACCTTTAACAAGGATGTGGAGACACCCAAACGCCTTGAGCAGAGGGCAACTTGCTCGTCACTCAGAGTATTGTAAAAGTAGAAAGCTTCCTGCTGCCACTCTTTGCAGACAGTTCTTCCACGTCTGGAAGAATGTTCTCAGTAGCAAAGGAGAAGCCCAGCCATCCCATCCGTTTATGTTTGTTATTTGGTCGATCAGGAAGAACTTGTTTTCTCAGCATACTCCTTGCTTCCCTTCAGTGTGCTTCTGGGAAGGCTGTCCCATCCCATGGCATGATGGAAGCTGTGAATAATGCTAACACTCAACATGACTGTGGCTTACACGATTGTGGTCTAGATGAGGTTCTGATAAACTCTCGATGAAATGCCCTATTGTAGTGTCAAATTGTTGTGGTATGTCCACATTATTTCTGTTCCAGGACGTCTGTATTAAAACCTGCAGTGAGTGTCTGACAACCTTCAGTCTTTCCTTTAGAGTGCTGCTGAATTAATTTCAAGTGTAGTCATTGTTGTATGGTAGGAAAGCACATCTCTTTAATCAATATAAAGATTGAACTGTTTTACTCAGCAGTCTATCTTTTGCGTTTGGGCAGAAAAATGTGGACATGCTCCTCCTAAACAATACCTACGCATGCCATGCTGGGGTGCTGACAGATGGACATTCTGTATTTACCAACTCCCCCCTGTGGTTTCTTTGCTGTTGGATGTGACATTCTTCAGATGTCTGTTTTATGAATGTCAAAGACCACATGGCTATTTTGCAAAGAGTGGAATTGTTAAAACAAAATCTTGGCCCGAGTGCCTATTTTAGTTTTTATTTCTGAAGTTCTGTTACCAAGACCAGAGCAGGTCTTTCCAAAAATGAACATTGCCTGCCAATGTAACACCTTTTAATTCTGATAATGAATAAATCTGGTAGTTTGCTCTGTTCTATACTTAATGTTTTCACCTGATCTAGTTTCTAAGCAGCACTGCCACAACAGGAGCAGTATAGGATTTTACTTGATTTATCAAACTAATGAGTTAGTTTTATTGAAAGTGATTAAATGTGTTTTACTTTTTAAAGCACAGGAACTGAAAAGAAATGCATTGTTACAATCTGAAAATAACTAGAAAGATAAGTTCATTAACTTGCCTACACTTGTGCATCATAAAAACCTTGTTAAAAATTACTCCCTAGCCTGCTGTATTAGCTTCTTTATGAGGTAATTTCTCCATACAGTAATAAGATTTTTCTTTTACTCTCCAGTGCATATTAAACCCACTAATCTTCTTTTATAAACTATAGTTTCAGCCACTTTCTCAATTTACTCACTTTAAAGATATTCTCCTATTAATATTAAAGGTAGCAAACGCAGATACGAACTTTGCAAAACAGTCTTCCAGATTTATGGCACAATCTTATAACGGCATTGCAATAGCACAAAAGGGACAAAGCAGTAATTGTCAAGTATGTCTCACGACAAACCAAACAATGTTTGTCCCCATAGAATTACCTCCCCATCACATTTGTTATGCGAATGAACTATGAGCCTGTTTTCCCCTTTCTGAGCATAAATACAAAGTCTGAATATGCAGTTCACTGAGGCCTACACGATTTGCACTGCAACTGTGCTACCTGCAGTTTTACACCAGTATCCCCACCACCGATTTCAAATGAATACAGCCAGAGTAATGCCAGAGAGGAAGAGGTTCTAGGTCACCAATTCTGTTTCTGTTAAAGCAGTGGCAAAATTTCCCCCGAGCCACAGTGACAATTGGTTGAGCATGGGCTTGCGCCGGGAAAATACAAATGAGCTGTAAATTAACCTCTGCTTCATTTTAGCTATAAAATAAGACAGATCTCAAAATTCCAATAAATAATCTCTGCACCAAGTACTGGTAATTTATTATTGTCCTGATAATTATAATTTTTGTTATCATTTGAAATGTGGTCGTTCTAGCTGTGGCTCAGAAAGCCCTGGGGTTAGAAGCTGTGGAGACTTCGAACAGCTAGGCAGTCCTTGCCCTACAGTGCTTAAGAGTCATATTTAAATTCAATACTGTATTTTGCAAAGTGCAAGACCCAGTTTATCCAAGGCTTCTTTTTCTTCTTTTCAATGTCATCCAGTCTGCTTTGGTTTTCTAACAAGAAGCCTCTGAGGCATCAATATCATTTCTAGGTAAGACAAGGGTTTAGAGGTAGAATATGGGGTATGCTGGGCAGGTGAGCTGCATACCTGACATCGTAGGAATAACCCGCACAAGTTTTTAATATAGGCATAATTCTAGTCATTAAATCATTTATTTACAGGTAGATCCTAAGACTCCTGCTGACTTCTGTGAGGAAGCTGGTGGAGAAGCAAGGGATATCCAGGAGTTTAGTGCACTCGTTACAAGGAAGAAGATACAGATATTGTTGGTCCAACAAAAATACACAAATTTGTGTTGCCATAACTTCTGAGGTAAGAAGACAGATACTTTTGGCTCATCAGCTTTCTATTTCTTCATGGTGTCACAGTATTCCTGTAAATCTGAAGTGAAGATGTTGCAGGAACGCAGGCATCTAATGTGACTCAAATACATGCTTTTAATTCATTTGAATCAGTATACTGAAGTCAGTATAATCACTGCTGTGAGTCAGAGATGACTCGAGAGTTAAGGTATAACAGCACAAGAGTAAGAGTAGAGCTTCCTGTTAGTGTAATGTTTGTATAACATCCCTAGTATTTTGGAAGGGAAGAATGACTTTGTGAAGTTCTGCCCTTTCCCAAAACACTTCCATGGGTGTTTCAACCTTACATATTGAAAAAGTTATTGGACTAATCTACAACATATTTGTCCAAAGTTCTCCTCTGGCAAAATTCACACAAATGACATCACAGCAGAGCTGCTCTGAAAACAGAAGTATATTTACTGTTCTAGAGGCATTATTTTAAGTCTTCTGATCACTACTGGAGAAATTTTTATTGCCATGTTTTATTTCCATCCCTTAGATTTTAAACATGCACCCTAGTAATTTGTTCGTCCATTCGGTGTTGATTTGTTATAGAAAAACACACATGCAATCAGACTGGTGCAATTTGATACCTTACAGCTGAAAAATTGAAAAAAAGGGACTTGTTGAAAACCATTGTTTAAAGATGTTCCCAGGAAAGGGGAGCAGGGAGAGAAACATCACACGCTTTGGAAAGGAACATTCAAGTGTTTGCAGAAAAACAGGGCACATCTATTCATTATTTGATATTATCAGGAAAAATACTACCTACGTTTTATTTCCAGTATTGTGTTGTTTTTTATTATTGGCGCATTCCTTGCTTCCTGGAATTTTGCTTTACGGGGGGATGTTAAGTTCCAAAAAGCTTATGAATTTTTTTTCATAACACTTGTTACCTCCACACCCCAGTAAACATGCACAAATTCCAAGGCAGCTTTGGTTTTAGAAGTTGTCAGATATCTTCTGTTTATTCATATATTCTGATAGTAATAAAAATAATTTCTCTAGAACTGGGAAATGAATCCTGTAAAAAAAGAAGAAAAAAGTTTGATTTGTTGTTTTTTCTAACACTTCTCAGAATGCAATTTTTACAATGCTTCTTGAGTGATGAAAGCAGTGTTATCCTTCAGCAATGGCTGTATCGTCTTGCAAATATCTGGAAGGGAAAAACAGTCACAATTAAAATTTTCTGATTCAGGAGAATAAATAAATCAGTTTTTTGAAATCTGAAGACGCAGTAGGAATGAACTCAATGAATTTGAGTCTTCAAAACCAAATGTGTTTACAAAGAGCTCTCTTAACTAATCTGTACATTCAGTCATGAAAGATTCTACGTTACGTTCCTGGAGCGAGGGCAACAGTGGCAGGGCCACTTTGGCACACAGTGTTATGCTCAAGAAATGTCTCGTTTCCACATGTGCTTGGTCAAGGCTGACAATTGCATTCCTTATAGAATATTTTGCCAGAGTACCAAGTCCCAAGTGTTTGGGTGAATGATGAACCTTAGTTCTCTCTTACTTAGGGAAAAAAAATAGTCTTGAATTAATACCAAATCTAAAAGCTGGTGCAGTTTCTCACAGGAGCGCTGTTTGAAAAAGGAAAAGACCCATGCGGCTTCAGAGAGCTTTCCCTTGCACCTTTCTCATTCCAAAGAGCTGAAGCAGTTGTGATGTAAGTAACATGCAGCTAATTTGCTATATTTATGTCACATTGATATGATACTGGCAGTATTCACACAATGGAGCCATTATCCATTAAGACCTAAGCCTTCCTGGTGTCTGGGTATGTGCGAGGGTAAGAGGAGAACCTGGGCTTTTACAGACAGTTTCAGTAATTCAGCATCATAGGCAAATGGAGAGGTATAGCAGGCAGAATTATCTTTGCCCGTTCACAGAGGTCATGAGCATGATTTTCAGACATTTAGCATCATTTACGCACAGAGAGAATGTAAGGTACCAATGCTCAGTTTTATTTCAGTGCATGGGAGAACCTTTAATGTTCACTGATTCAGGCAAGATTGAAGGACCTTTACTTTGGTCCCTTCCACTGAAATGGGTATAAATCACAGTTTGGGCTGTATTCCTACAGACATGAATCCAAACCAACAGTGAGGTACAAGACAAAGACCAAAAGTCCAGGCACAGGGATGTATATACCACATAGGGGGCAGAGAAACACCGCAACTGAGTGATAACCCTTGTCAAGAAGAGATGTATTGCATGGCAGGGTTTCAATTCCTGTCCTTCCCACTGACTCTTTGTGTCCATATGCAAAGCTGTCCTTCCCAGCCCAGACACAGAGTCCTCACAAAGTAATCTACCAGACTAACACCATATCTCAGTGACCTGTAAGAAGTTAGCTGAGTTACGTTAATGGGTGATGAGCCTTCTTGACCTAAAGCACAGATGTTACTCTCTTTCATACATTTAATGTCGTATACGGACATCTTTTTAAAGGACCAAACAGTTCCCAACGAATATTTGTACCAAACCTTTTAAGGTTCATTCACATTTATTTTCTTTTATATTTTTTTCACCCTTAAAGGTCATCTCACAAAAGAGATCAAAAGGAAGCTTTTCCATTCCTCCTCTGCAGGTGGCCAGCAGCAGATTAACTACTAACAGAGAGTTCAATATATAAATCTGGATGACTTGTTTTACACAGCAGTGCAATGTTACTGTCATATGTTGTGTCTGCATACATTAAATTATATTTAAAACTGTCTCCCCAAATGTCCTTCCCCAAAATGACTCCTCACAATTCTTTCCCCAAAACAGTTGCTTGGAAGAAATCTTCTGGTTTTATGTTTACAAAAAGGTACTTTGAATCTGAATCAGTAATTCATTTTACCCAGGAAACAGAATCTGTGCTAATAAGGTCCCATAACAACAGAACATGCGTCCAGAGTTGGCTACCTTTGTCCTAGACAGGAGTTAGTCCCTGTGCGTTTGTTTCTCCACTTCTCTTCCTAAGTCAAAATTGAGCCTGAAATTGTGATAGTTCAGATTCAAATGTGCTTTTTGTGAGTTCTTCTGTTCAAAACCAATAAAACCTTATTCAACTGTCAAACGTAAATGTAACTTTCAAATAAAAGAGGCTACATTCACATTTGGTGGAAAATTAAAAAGGTTTCTTTAACTTTTTCTTTTATCGTTCTGTTATCTGGTAGTCAAAAAAATTATTTTTAAAGAACCATTTTTTTCTAATTGGGCCACAGTTTAAATAATGTTAGCAGCTCCTGGCAGGGCTGAATGCCATTGACTACTGTGCCCTTCAGCAGGTAAAAGTGTGAATCTTCTTAGTTGTGTTGCCCTATTTCTTTTAAGGTAGAGACTGGGGAAATAGTGAGGGCTTCTCTTGTAAAAAAAAATAAAAGAACGTCTGAGAAGGATTCTGTGAAGAAATCAGCTGCTTATATAGCCATTTGGCTTCAAAGCTGTAAAAATAGGATGTTCGCTTCCTGACCCAAGTATCTAGGGCAGAGAATAGAAATGGGAGACTTTTTCACACTAAAAAGAAGTTAAGAAACAGATTGGCAGTCTCAGAAGGCAAAGTGATTATCAAAACTTGGCGATAACTTTCCAAGTTGTTATACACCTAAAGAGGGTCTATCAAATGATCTGCTCCTGCCCTAGACATTTCAGATTGATCTTTCCCGTTGCACTACCCTGGTACTGGGAGTGTGCCTTCAATACATAAATCAGAGCACGTATTATTCCCCAGACTTCTGAGCATTTAGGTAGTCTGCGTGAGACACAAGTTCTCACTTTCCACCACTGCTTTTTCAATTAAGAGTGCATCCCCACACCCCCATTGCAGGGTCTACCAGTGAGTCCTTTGACTTATTGTGCGGATTTAATGCTGTTGTTTTATTATAAAAAAAAAATAATCCTTTTTTCTATCATGTGGTAAATGTTACCTGGAAATATAAGCCATGCAAGGGCTTTCCTTGCAGAGCCAGCATGTAACACTCCAAGTTGGGCCAGGGGCATGACCATTTCTATTCATCCAGGATGGGCTTCAGTATCTCAGCATGGCCAAACTTGCACAAAAGGAAAACAAAAGGATCTCTGAACAAATACTATACGAACTGTGGTTTTAAGTTAACTATTGCAAGCTGGATTCACTTTTGAGGGAATAGCAAAGGGGAAAGAAAAGGTGAAGAAGTAGGCTACTCTCTCCATTTCCTACCATGAAATAATATCTGTGTAAGATACTTAGGCCAGGTCTTGGGAGAAAGCAGTCTCCACATTCCCCACACTAGGAACCTGTGGAGGGAATAAGATTATTGTATGGTTACACCAAGGCAATATGTAGGTAATGCAGTCACTGCAGGGGGGATGCACTGTTGAGCTACAAAGAGGAAGAGGCTGGGAGGTTCAGCACTGGCAGTTGGAAGAAGAGTGCCCAGTTATTCTTACCACCACAACCCAAACCAACCAATATCCCCTTGAGTTAGGAATGGTTAGATACTGCTTTCCAGTTGGGCAGAAAAGCTCAACTTCTACCTGAGCTCTAGGGACAGAGTTTGGGCAAATAATATAGTGAATGAGGAACTACACAGCTGGAGAAAAATGGTAGACCTGATTTTCCTTCTAAGTGGTATTTTAGCTTGCCACTTTCTAAGTGGTGTTCAAAACCAAGCTCTGTGTCACATGAAGCCAAACTGCAGTATGACTTTACTGGGCTGCAGACTCCCACCTGCGGCCCCCATTACTCACTACAAGGTGACACATAACCCTTTGCTTTCTACTCTTCGTTGATTCTGAATTTCTCACTTCTCATGTAGTACGGTTGAGCTTGATCAATTGAAATTAACTGGAGGACCTCTGCTCTGTTTTATTTTCTCTGGGATTTTAGTCCAAAGCATGCTTCCCCAGCAGAACTGCAGGTGTACCTCTAACCCCACTGCGACAGTAACGGTCTGGGAAAGTGTCTCAGTGGTTTTGACTTTCAGTGAAAGTAGGTCACTAGGAAATCTGGCAGTATTTGGCACAAGCTGCAGAGCACGCTATCTGTGTTGTAAGGTACTTAGACAACTTCAGAAGTCATGGACAAACTGGTACTTTGTCATATTATAGTACAGCTTAGGCTAACCTAAAAAGTCCACCAAGCTAACATTTTCAGCAGCATGAATGTTTCTTCATGGGAATGCTGCGGTCAGGCAGCAAACCCCACAGAAACACTCTGTGCTGGCTATGGCAAGCAAAGGTCAAGGTTAAACTACGTCCTAAGGCAGCCTCTGCCAGTCACGGTGCTGAGAAGCCTTAACAGGGTGGGGTTTTGTCACATGAACTTCGTGAAGGATCACACCGATTAAATACATTTCCTTCTGTACCTGCAGTTCATCTGAGACACTCATCATCTGGTATTGAATTCCAGAGACACTGCATTTGGATAGAAAACACTCGACCTTATCAAAGTGGCAATAGGACTGGATTTTCAGCATTTTCTAGACTTAAATGTATTAAATGACATTACTAATATATCTGGTGCTTCTACTGTAAATAATATTTGGATTAAACTACCATTAATAGCTGCTAAAAATACCTCACTAAGGCAATGGGAAAGTGAGACAAATCCCTCAATTGCAGAATGGGCAATATTCTTATCCAGTGCAGCAGCAGAGGAGATACTCTCTCATACTGGAGAGGAACTATTTTTAGGAAGCAAGGGGCCGCTTGGTAAGAGATAAAGCCCAGGTATAAGTGTAAGAGGTTTAAGCTTATTAAGAAAGGGTACTTAAGATGACAAACATGAAATTAATGCTTTTTTCTTATTTCACCACTTGAGGACTAATGCAAATACATGGAATATCACATATAAGTTAGATGTGTTCCTGCAAAAGTGCATACATTCATTCTTGTAAACAGGCATGCACGTTAGCACGCACAGAAAGTTACTCTAACAGAAATGGTACAGTTTCATCTGAACCTTACACTGGAAGCACCATGGGATAAAGTTCCATTAGGGCCATCCATCCCACAGATGGGATCCCAAGAAGTGGTCCTCCAGCAGCCAGCCACCAACCTTGCTCTCAGAGAGCTATGTTAGAGAAGGTCTGGGTTGTCCAAGTGATGACCAAACAATCAGTGTCTACACAGTTACACAGATTTCTATTTCAAAATTAATTTGAGAAAGCACTGACTATCTCTGATAAGGTACCTTAAAGAACTCTCTTGCAAAACTGACTTCTCTCTTATTTAAATTATTGTCTTAGCAAAGAGAATCAATCTGTAGGGAGCATATGTCAACCAATAAGTGCTATAGAGGGACTAGATCTAAGAGCTGGATCTTGTAATATTTTCATCTAGTTGCACTAATAAAAATAATCTGATCTCTGTTAGCAGTTATACTCTTGTATGTGCCAAAGCATCGTTAACTTTAAACATTCAAAAACCACCGTCAGTCCCAAAACACATTGAGACTTTCGGGAAAGATTCTTTTTAAATAAAAATTAAAATTTGTCTTTTTTTAATTTGCCTTCTCAAGTTTGGTCTTTGGGATACATAACTTCAAGCCGTTCTTCTCAATCAAGAAGCAGTGAAATTTAATTTTTATATTTTTCTTGATGGAAACACAGACTCTTAAATAATCACATAGCTCCAGGAGTTGAGGTTTTTCAGGCAAATAAAAATTATTCTTAGGTGTTCAATGAAGTCAACACGAATAATGTTTTTCAAGGTCTGGCTCCAACCCAGCAAATCTAATGATAAGTTCGTTCAAGTTAGAAGTCACTTTATGAAGGGTGTTCAATACAGAAAATGACCCCATGCTTGTTGTCAATTGTTATTTGTTCCATAGCCTTTTCTAATTAGTAGAGTTCCTTCAATTAGTAGCTGGAATTGGTTTGCGTACATCCTCCAAATTGCTGTAATCAAGCCTCAAACTAGGAGCCTGAAAAATAGAGGGTAGCAGAGTGATAATAGAGCGATTGCTGGTGGCTGGCTGTACATCCAGCAATAACCAGACGTGAACCTCCCAAATCCAGATACGCCTTTTGCATCCCAGCCACTTATAAATGTTGTGTTGTATTTCTTCAATCTCTCACAGGTTGCTAAAAGACAGTATTAGGTCTACAACATGACAGATAATGTGGATTAGAATAAGCCTTCTTTTCCAGGTAGTAATTCCCAAAAGAGATATTCAATTCCTTTAAGGAACAGTAGTAGATTTAAGTATTACTAATGACTTACTTTCCTCAGCCCATTTCCAGGATCCCTAATGAAGTGCCACACTCGATGCTCAGACATGTAGTTAGGGCAGAGCTGGGAACTTGTTTCCTTTTCATTCAAAACTCCCTTTGATAATAACTGAACTGTTAACTAATTAGTATAAACTGTCTGCATGGAAAAGAATTATCAAAATTATCGAAACTTCAAAGAAAAGTTTCCAAATGCAAACACGGGCAAAGGAAAAAAAAATCTTTTTTGTTTCTTTTTGGTTTGTTTTTTTGTTTTGTTTTTATAGGAAACGGCAAATTATCAGCCTATAGAACAAACCAGTTGACAGGTCCTTTCCATCACATCAATTCAAATTGGACACATCGCAGCTTTATGTGAACAGTCCAGCAATATAATACGTTATACTTGTTAGACCATTACAGATGTCACATCAATTGGTATTAATATTCTCTCATAGCCGCGTTTCTCCCATTTAGTCAGCTCATGAACGACAGCCAGAGAGCAGTTTTGTAATAGTTTACACCAAAGAGTTCAGCATAACTTTCCCCAGTGTTTGGGCAGGCTGCTTTACAATCCAGGCACTGGCAGCCTTCAGCTCAGCCAGGCAGTCAAGAAGAGCTCAGCTGCCATTCAGGGCTACATGAGCTTTGCAAATAAGCTCAGGAGTCATCAGGTCCAAAACAAAATAACAGCACCAGAGCGTCACTGAGACCTTAGCAGTGGCAGTCATTAGACAAAGGCAAGAGTATGTAACAGGACAAATAAGACTGGGTTTTATGTAAAAAAAAATGCTCGGAGCCACTCCTGCTTGGATAATTAATTTTTTTGTAAATGACAGGAGTATCCGATGAAAATAAAACAGGGTTAACTTCTGGTATCAAAAAAAAGCAGTCACGAACTCTAAAATTCATAACTGCTCATCTTTGTATTTCTGTAGTCCGTGGCAGACCTGGGAACAGCCATGAACCATGACGAACTGCATTCAGCTTGGAAACTGCACTGAAGCAGGGTTTTATTGTTTAACTTTGTTCCTTTCCCTTTGTTCATACACCAAATCAAGAGAAACCGAGTAAGAAGGGAGCACCAAAACAGAAGAGAAAAATTCAAAATATTCCAAAAATAAATGGATTGGAGATCTTCAGCTGTTTTAAATTAACTGATTCAATTGTTCAGTATTAAAGATAATAATGTTTCCCTAGACTTCGTAGCAGGTGAGTCTCTGCCTGCATCCTTCAAAAGGGACACTTTCCAAATTTAATTTTTGGTTTAGAGCACTTAAACAGCTCCTGTTCTCCATCCAGGGAGCTTGCTGGGCCGACGAACGAAAACTGTCTGCATGAGGCTGACTGCCCCCAGCCCCACAAAGCCATCTGTGTTCTCAATTGGTCTGACGCCTTGGAGCTGATGGAGTTAGAGTGATATAGCAGCAGCTAATGATACGTGTTCACGTAGCATAGGCTGCAAATATGTTCACACTGTATCTACATCGATAAACTGTGCACTACTTGGTGATACTGACTGCCTGCAAACAGTGATCGCTCAGGCACTGTAAGGAGGTTCGTCCTTAGAGGTTTGCAACAGATTTTGCTCTTCGGTGTTGAAATGCCATGAGCCTAAAAGGAGAAAAAGATCAGTAGGATTAAAGTGTGTTGGACATGCCAATAAATTAATGATAAATTATTAAAGCATGATTGGAAATATTGCCATTTTTCACAGCTGTCAGTTTAAGTATAAAAGCATCAGCACATTAAACTAGTTACTGCTTTTTCATAATTGAGACTTTAGCTTCTAGCTGTGCCCTGCAGCTTTTCATTAATCACCGGGACTGAAGTTCAAGCACAATGACAGCTTAGAAGGCATTAAATGGGCAAAGTATTTTCCAGGTACAGCTAGTAAAGGCCTTTTAGTCCTATAATCCTCAGCTAATTGTTTTTCAAAGTCTCTAAATAAAATCTGCTCATGGCATCTCCTAGTGACAGAATTAGCAGCAGACTGGTTCTTTTTATCTTCACGCTCTTTCTCTCACTGAAATCTATTGAGTGCCTATATGTTAGCTGTATATAACAGGTGCAAATGGATTGCGATATGTAAAACTGTAACTGATACTCGACCAAGGACACATTGATTAGATTGCCTGGGAAACAGCACTTCCTGAATACTTGCTCTAATCATACCATTTAATTTGTCATAAAAGAAACAAGATGGCGTGGAAGACTTCTGCACACAGCCAGTTTCCCCTTATGTGCAAATTTTAAAGTTCGGTGGAATTTGCAAGCTCGATGCCCTGGAATAAACAGACATTTCCTCTGCCATAGTGGAGGTTGTAGGTTTCCCCCCTTGGGTTCCTCATATTCCCCCCTTTGCAAAGATTTGTGCATCAGGACTTAATAGATGTGCCAAAACATTCTTGCCTTTGTATAACAAATTATCAGCTGCATTGAGATTCATTAATTATGTCATCTAATTGGATTGAGGCAGGTGCAAAATACCTCAGATGAAGTGGTCACTGGCAAGAAGGCCTAAGCACAAGTTTTTCTATTAGAAACCAGCATGTCTCCAGACTCCTGGAATTACTTTGTACTTATTGATTAATGGCCATAATTTATTACAGTGCAGAAGATCTTGCATTGAGTTAAATGTGTGATTAATCAATTTTCCATCAAATTATGAACAGCAGAACAGTTGCAAGAAAGAAAATACCAAGTGAATTTTTCCCATGGCATAGGAATAGAAGGTATGAGGACTTCTGCTTGAGGAGAACTAATAACTGTCTAGCACTTGTTTAATATTTCCTGCCACACTGATGAATGCCATCCACATAAATAGGCCACAGGTAGCAGTGATTGAAAGACCACCAAATAGGTTTTTATAGCTGTTTCTCTTATATAATGAAATATTCTTTAAGCCCATCTCAAAACAATTTATTAATGCAAAATGCATTTCTGCCTTCAGCCTGAAATAGATCATTGTTAAGTCAACAATATTATATTAAACCGATAACTGATATTGCGGGAGAAAAAAATCTCTAGGCAATGTAGTGATGAATTTGAGATTTTTGTGTACAGAAGCTCATTTTTATTTCCATCAGAAACACAGACATGTGACTAATTGATGTCACTTCTAATCAGCTAGTAATGCACATTACAAGTATAGCATGAGAACATTTGGGGCCCAATTGGAGGGGAAAAAAATCCCATGGTATTTCTACGTCTTTTATTTAGCGAAGTGACAAGATTCCTTTCCCTGGTGAAGCAGCTTATGCTGTAGAGTTTTATATTACCCTACATCTTCCATAGGCCGCTTTGCTGTGCTATACGCTGAAAAGATGCGCCTCGCTCACTGTAGGAGAATGATAGGAAAAATAAAAATAAATTTCTAAAGTAGGAAAAGCGATATGGAGCATTTGTAAAGTGAAAGTGCAAAGGAATTTTCTTAAAGCTCGCTGTGGTGGTCCAAACTTTTATTTTCAAATCACAGTGCCAAATTACTCACAGTGATTCAAATTACAGAAGGCGCCTGGCGGCAGTGCAGTTCATTTTCTGAGGTGGGCATGAGTACTTTCTGCTATCTTTGCTGTCTTTCTCCAGTAGTTCCCCAATTTCTAGGGTGTAGAATAGAATCAGGCGCATCCTCTTGCTACAGATTCCAGCATGGGTACTTGTGACTTTTCACTGTTTCATATACACAAATACCCTTTGCTCTGCACCTAACAAATAGGAGAGGGACCTTTCTTCTCTGCATGCTGCCTGTGTTGGCACTGTTTCTGAGGTAAAGGCTTTCTTCTGTTTTTAAAAGAATTAATTCCAAAATGTCCTGTGGATGGTGCAAGGAAGCCATTCAAAAGTATGCTCGTTTTTTGGATGGCCAAATGTCACACTGCCAATCGTTTGGAAAGCAACTGGAGAACACCTTGAAATTGTGTTCTTTTAAAATGTCTCCGGTCTAAGCTGCCTGTTACAGCTAAAAGTGACTATCCTTTGATGGCTTTTCTAGGCTGTACTGGAAATGAATTGAAAGTACTCATGCTTGGCAAACAGATGGTTATCTCTCAACACCCCATCAAAATCAATATTCCTTGCCTCTGTTTGTGTCATCACAGAAAGGTAACTTGAATAAGCTGGATTTGTTGCCAGAAGGAGACATTAGAAATTTAAATCTGAGAAAAAATATTATAAAATATGCTTTCTGTTTTCTAAATAAATTCTAATGTATTTAATCAACAAATCATTAGGAATGTCAGATCTCACTTCGTCTGTGTGCTGGAGAGTAGCCTGTGGATGTGGGAGATCTTGTTTAGAACTTCTGCTGGCACTTCATGTGAGGGGTTTTGGTTTGGATTTTTGGTAACAAGGGAGGGCTATAGAGACAGCCCTGTAAGAAGCTGCTAGAAGCACTCCTGGCTCCAAAACTTTGGCTCCAGGTCTGACCAGGGCCAAGCCAACCAGCACCAATTAATGTATTTAAGAAGGGCAGAGCACACACCCTGCCCTCTTGCCCCAACCAGCATGGTCCCGAAAGCAGACAGCGTGGCCCCAGCCAGGCCAGACCGGCCTGCTGCAGTTCTAGCCCAAGAGAGCCAGGAACTCTTCAATTGCCAGCAGAAGAAACCTGCAGCAGAGAAAGGAGAGGCATGCGAGGAGAACAACTGTGCAACACCAAGGTCAATGAAGGAAGAAAGGAGAGGACAGAGGAGGAGATGCACAGAGCTGAGGTTCCCCCTGCAACCCATGATGAGAGCGCAGGTGGACCCGCCTGCAGCCTGTGGAGTTCACTGGTGGGACAGATCCACACGAGCAGTGGCTGGCCCCCTAGAGGCCG
>NW_010175900.1:19452-38687 GCF_000695765.1 Mesitornis unicolor
CCAGGCAGTGTGTGCTGGAGCAGTTCATGTGTGAGGAACTGCAGCTGTGAGCAGATCCAGATTGGAGCTTTGTGGAGGACTTTTCTCCTGTGGGAAGGGGGCCACGTGGAAGCAGAGGGAGAGTGGGAGGAGTCCTCCCTACCCCAGAAGAGGAAGGAGCGGCAGAGACCACATGGGATGAACTGACTGCAGACCCCATTCCCATGCCCCTGCACTGCTGGGCAGGGGAGCAGGTAAAGAAACCTGGAGTAAAACTGACCCTGGGAAGAAGGGAGGGGTGGGAGAAGGTGTTTGACTTTGAGATCTGGTTGTATCTCTCACTGTTCTACTCAGACGTTACTGGTAACAAAATTAAATTGTTTTGTTTTTTCTCCCCAAGATGAGTCTGTCTTTCGCTGTGACTGTAAGACTGTAAGTGGTGAGCAAAATACCCTTCCAGTCCTTATTTTGTCTAGACCTACAAAATGGCACTGTGGTGCTCAGTTGTCCACTGGGCTTAAACCACACCACCATCAGAAAGCTTAACCTGTCGAGGAAGTTTCTTTCCCATTCATATTCTCTTTATTCATGAGAACCGTAGAACGTTTTCACCTGCACTGTGTTTCTGTGTGACATCCATTAAACTGGTGATTGTAGTCCTTGTGTGGTTAGTGTGCTGAACTTATCTTCCCTCCTCAACGAGAGGTACCACAGGGAAGGGCATGGATGCTGAATGTGATACGTGCTCTGTGATGCATCACGTGTGTGCGCATCAAGAAAGCTTTGAACATAGTGCAGAAAGTGATGAGTGGATGCTACTGCTACCCTGGGAAAGTTTGAAATTGCATTGCTGCCTAGACAAGTGAAAAGTTGCTGAAGCATACAGAACGGCAGTATATAAGGAACTGCGCTGGTTTTGACTAGGATAGAGTTAATTTCCTTCACGGTAGCTGGTATGGGACAACGTTTTGAATTTGTGGTGGAAACAGTGTTGATAACACAGGGATGTTTTCGATACTGCTGAGCAGTGCTTACACAGAACCAAGGTCTTTTTGCTTCTCACCTCACCCCACCAGCAAGTAGTCTAGGGTGCATGAGAAGCTGGGAGAGGACACAGTCGGGCCCAACTGACCAAAGGGATATTTCACATCATATGACATCATGCTCTGCATGTAAAACTGGGGGAAGAAGGAGGAAGGGAGGATGTTAGGATGCAGGGACTACAGCCATCCTCCATGGCTTATCCAGGAGCTCAAACTGAGGAGCCTGCTAGGCCTTTCTCTTCTTTTCTCCCAGGCAAGAGGGCAATGAGTCGCTCTTTCTCTTCTCCACAGGGCATGGGGTGCAGCCTGGCCGTGTTCCCAAGCCTGCAGAAACAGATGTAACCCAAGTGGCCTATTGCTGCACTCTGGCACCATTTTGACCAGTGCTGTCTCCTACTGCTGGTATTTAATACTCTTCGCGGTCCAGTGTGTTCATTTTCTGATTCTTTTTTATATTTACTTGTTAATTTTGCTACTAAATAGAAGTCTGTTCCAAGTAAGTGAAGTCCCGTAGGTGAACTCCCTGTAAGAAAAGTCGTCTCAAGGTAATAGTTGCCTACTGAAGCTTCTAAAATTTGAAGATATGGGCAGCCTAAAGTGCAATGCTACAACATATACCCAAAGAACAATTTTTAAAAAAAAAGTGCTCTTACCTGTCAAATAAAACCAAAAGTGCTATATTAGTACTACATTAAATTGTTTGGAATCTGTTACTAAGGACACTGAACTGAAAGTTCATTTTGGCAGCTTTGGGCATTAGTCTGTAGCACGCTCTGAACATGTGTAAGAATTTGCCTTTGGTCACTCAAAGGCACAAACATGTTTCTCTGGAGATATTAACTCTAAGAGTATTTTGTGGCTTTTCTCTTTAACTCTTTTATAGTTCTTCTGAAAACGTTTGTTTAAAGGTCATTTAGATACTGTGGTTACAAGTGTAGGAAGGTGTTGAGAGTAGAGCTGGTGTTCAGATGTGCCTCATGACTTTCACTGTCCACTGAGAAAGAGCTGTGGGAAATACTCCAGGCTGGTGAAGGCAAGAGAAATGAGGTCATGGAAAAGACCATGGGTAGAGAGGAACCAGAGGGAACAATGCAGGGAAGAGAATTACAAGTCTAAACTGGGAATGGCTTTAGGAAAGGACAAGTGGCAAAATCTGTCTGGGGGCTGGAACATGAAAGAGTATGGAGTAGATTTGTATTTGGGTGACTAAAGCTATTTCAATAGATGGCTAGGAGGCAGATGACTTCAGCCACCAGTCTATGTGCTTTTTTTGGAGCAACAGAGTTGCATAAATTGGCACAATAGATACATGGCCAGATGGGGGAAGCAAATTCTTTTACATCAGAAAAAAACAAACAACAACAACAACAACAAAAAGCCCAACTGTATTCATCAGGCAGAACGACTCCACCAAAATCTCTTGAAATGAAAACTTCAAATAAGTTTTAAAGTCATAAAAAAGCATGTGTGTGGTATCTCAGCAGAGTCACATCTGTAGAGCTATCTAGACACATAAGCTGAGAGGTTCCTCCAATACGTCACCTGGAGTACATGAAACTAATGTGCGGATATCATCATCCATGTTAAAACCAGAATTAATTAAGTCCCTTAAAAGCCTTCTGCTTCAAAGAGTAAAATGCATTTAACATATAACTTCTTTTGTAGATCTTAAATGGAAGCTAAAGTGCCTTGCGGGAACTTATGCTTAAAGTCATGCATGCCTCTTGCAGTTGTCTCATGAGCTGGGAGGCAATATTTTACAACTGGGATTTCTGAAGAATTACTCCTCTGAAGTGAGTTTCTTCTGGAACTTGCCTTTGTATGGTATTTGCCTAGTTTTGTCATTGATACTTACCTAGTTGTGTCATTTGAATGTGCATCACCATTTCAGACAAAGTAATTAAGATTTGATGCCTAGACATCAATAAAAATTAAGTGTAAGAGGCATAGAAGAGAAATGTTTGATCTGTAGCTATTTCTAAGCTAATCTATATTCGTTACAGCTAAAGCTAATTCATCCAATCTTTGCACTCCATTTGTATTGTTTGCCATAGACTGTAAAGTCCTTCTCCCTTCTTGGCCCCTTGCACAAAACAAGCAGGAGCAGCAGTTGGGAACAGTGCAGAAACATCTCCTGTGTTAGGTCACAGCTACGTCCCCAGAATACTGAGCAGGAGGATGTGTTACCCTTGGGTTAGGCGATGGTCACCTCTAGACAGGATGGAAGTCACCCCCTTCAACTTCTTCAGCACCTTCCAGCCATGCCACAGCAGATTCAGGCAGTTGCTAGCTCCATCCCCTGCTGCTGTTTCGGAGAATCTTATCTACCTTTTGCTTTAATCCTTAAGAACTCATGCCCGTACTTATGATATGTGAGATACCTTGCTGCAGCCAGGCCCCTGGAGAGAGCAAGTTCACCCATGCAGGAAGCTGCAGCTCTCGCGCCCTCAGCCTCTTACAGGGAGCCCAGTGAAGGCAAAAGGCAGCTCTGCAAACCTCATCCTGGCTCCCTGGGACCGCTGCCAGTGGAGGTTGTCCAGGGGCAGGGCTGCGGGAGGCTCTGCCCCAGGCTCTTCCTGTCCAGGGGCAGGGCTGCGGCAGCCTCTGCCCAGGCCTCTTCCCTCCCGCTCCCCTCCTGCCTCTCGCACTTTTGGCACAGGCTCACCTGGCTCCCGGCCCCTGGCAGCAGCTGATGGGCAGGTGGTTTGTGCTGCTGTGACCTTGCTCCAAGCAGACTTCCTATCACCAGGGGTCGGCAACCCGAGGAGCGGAGCCGGTCCTTGAAATGTAACCTCTGACTATCAGGGGAGTATCGCGCCCATCACCGAGACTTAAAACAGCCCGGCTTTGGGCGTCGCATTCACCCTCAGATGCACGCAAAAGGCACGTGCCGGTTTTAGAGGCCCCCAGCTCTCAAAACCCCACTGACTACTCAGCCAATTACGCTAGCATTTCTAAGACAACTGGCACACAACTAGCGAAGCATCCTGCAAAAACGGAGGGAACAAAATTATCTGCAGAGGAGCATGTTTCCCAGAGAGCATGAATGAAGGAGATAGGCCAAAAAATGGCTGCATATAATGGCAGCAAACCACAAGCATGTAAATATGCAAGATGATCATTTGAAGGAAAATTTTAAGCCTCATTAGTAAATGCTTTTTGTATTACTCACTATATTTACAGAAGACAATACAGGACAGCTAACGAGGCAGAGTATACCCTGGGGTGCCAGTACACTGTGCTGCAAGGGGCCGTCAGACCAGTATTAGACCAGTTATGTGTGTTGTCCCCAGTTACAACACAGTATGTCCAGTATGTCCTGGATCCCCTGGTTGGGCAGCATCCAGCACGCAGTGAAGTTGAGAGGAGTCTTGTCGTTGACTTTGGTCAGTCCCTGTTCCCTGACGCTCAGGGAGAAAGCAGCTACTTTAGCAGCTTCCTCAGCCTTATGCCATGCTGGCTTACACGGGGTTTGCACTGGGGCAAACCTCCAGGGTACAGAGGAAGAAAACTGGGGGTGAAGGTGAAGAGGTTTCCCTGAAAACGCTTCTTTCTGCAGCCAGGGATGAGGGGAAAAAAATGCAGTTGTAGTATAGAGAATATCTTGTTATAAAATTATTTTTCACTTTCCCTTTGGCCAACAGTAGCATTAAGGAAAGTTGATTCTTTTTCCCTGCCATCCATGAGGTGTTCATTATTGCAAACAGTAGAAACTCAGTCTCCAAAAATATATTTGGATCTTAAGAAGAATAACACGCAGACTTTTAAAGTTTAGACATCCATTTTAAAAGAAAAATATGAGTGGGCTTAACTGTAGATCTATGTGAAGTTTATATGTCTCATACATTTTTTCATATGGTTAATATCATTCAAGCATGGCTGATATTCTAGTAGGGCAGTTTCTTGTTATTTTTATTCAAAATATCCTCCTGAAGGTAAGTTAAATGCTCCATAGTCCCAAATCTAAAATTAAATTTTAGGAAAAAGTCCTTTAAAAATGGCCTATTATGTTAAGCCATACATGCTAAATGTTATTCCTGGCATGACACGCCACCACAAGTAACAGAATTAATTTTTCTTTTACAGAAATTAGTAATTAAATAAACATAATATAGATCCTTATGACCAACTTTTCCCTGCAGTAGCAAAATTTGGACTGGGCTAAAAAGACTGAGAAGAAATGTTATCATAAAATAATTTTGTTTTCAATTGCACTCAAGCTTATCCTGGGCCAGATCACCCTCCTTTTGGAAAAAAAGAAAAAAGCTGGAACCCTGGGGAAGTTTCTGTTGCAAGGAATCCTTTACAGCGTCGTGCTAGACAGTAAATGGCAAAGCAGCTTCCTTATGGCAAGGGAGAGCAGGCTGGCCCAAAGGACCCTAAGCAACCACAGAAGCCCTGTGCTGATCTCAAACCCAGACTTGGTGCTCCAAGATGAGTCTGGAGACTTAGGGAAATGAGGCTGAACCACTAACAAGAGGGGATACCTGTTCATAAAGAGACCTTTCTGCATAGGCACCAAGGGAAACTCGTCCACCATGAGCCAAGAGCAATCAGACCAGATGTCAGAATAACCCTAGGACACGATGGCACCGGTACAGTGCTAACATGGCCTCATGGTTCTGTACTTCGCATTTGTAAGATTGCCATTCAGCCATTTTATGTTCCTCAAACTCTCGACTGCCTGCAAACCATATTTTATCCCTCCGTTATCAAACACTTTGTGGTTACACTTCAGGCCAGATCTAAGAAAAGTTATTAATCATCTGTCAAATAAAATTGTCAGTCTGATCCATCCTTATTCTTTTTCAATAAAGATCAATTGGAACAGTGTAAAAAATGTCAACAAAGTCAAATCTTTTAAAAAGAAAGCAAAATGAAAAGACTATAAGCTGTGGCCCACCACACTTTAAAGTAACTTTTAGCTGTGGTTTTGGATTTGGACGTATCTAAGCCAACAGGGGTGGTAGTTGTTATTATTTATTGCTTAAATGTGAATCTTTGTTTTCCTTCTAACGTGCCTTATGGAAGAAAAAGAGACATCTGTGCTAAAGTAACCAAGCTTTATGAGTGGGGAAGAAACCATCTGGGTTAAAGTAACCAGTCCGTGTTTCACTAATTCTAAGTCAAAGAGCAATAGCTACATGAAAAAAATAATGGCGTCTTCTTTAAATTAAAGAACTGTATTTTAAAATTAGTATTCTAATCTTTTAGTCCTACATCAGCTTTATTCACAAATACATCTCTCTGCCAAAGTCATATCGTAATGCAAAGCTGATATGTGAACAAGCTAAATTCCTGTTTCTATCTTAATCTTTATGATACAAACATTGAGTAAGTTTTGGACACACAAAAATCAGCAAGAATGGCTATTGTAGTTAGTGTGTTGAAACCACCCAAAGGGACTTCCAACTAAAAGTCAACAGGATTTGTACACTGAAATTTATCAAGTGTTTTTGAAGAAGTTTTCTTGGGGCACTTGCCTCTCAGTTGTTGCGGCCTCGTTGCAAGTATCTTGTTCCCATCTTCTGCAATCTGTGTGTAATTGTATTTGTCTCACTGGGTTACCCGCTTGCCCTCCACTCAGGCAATAATTCCCTAATCCCATTGTCAATGCTCCATTTCCTTCTCCCATAACCAACGTGGCACTGACTGTCCTCTTACGTGGACCAGCAAGACTGCAACCCTCTCTGCAGCTCATCCCTTCCAACAGCGTCTTTCTAGCAAGGTGCCCACAGTGGCTTATACGCAGGTTGGGGGATGCTTAGGAGCAGAAAAGCTCTTGAGACACTTCACAACATTTTCCAGCCCAGACTGAGTCTCCTTGTACTGCCAACAGCCACAGAGGTCACTTCTGTTTGTCTCCAAAAGGCTTTTTTTTTCTGTCTCGGAGAGCTTTAAGTCATCTCAGCCTGTCTTTCCTGTGAATTAAGCATCTGCCCCATGATGCTGTTAAAATACCAGTTGCTATCCTATACTACCTACTTCTACGACCTCATTTCTCTCTTCTGTTTCATTATCTTACAAGATAGGTTGCAGAGAAGGAAATGAGCCATTTATCCATGAAAATAAGTGACTGAAACCTACCCCAAAGCTGCATTTGTGGAGAAAACCGTAGTTTTGGAGGAGCAGAGTAACAGCAAATAAGTGCTCCAAAGAGGTCTACGCAAGGGTGATGTGCTGCCTTCTCTGTGCTGTGAGGATGGAACCATTTTAGACAAGCATAAATGTTCTCTATCTGAGAACCTGAATCTCATTCCTCAGCTCCGAAGATATTCTTTGTGATAGTATCAGAGGATCCAATTACCTGCCAGATTATACCAAGTTAGCGAGCAAACGTCCTTCTCCTGAAATGGTAGCCTTCATATCCTTGTGCAAGCACATGCTTCACTTAAATTCTGCTTGACCACAAGTTCAGGCCCTCCCCTGAGAAGCCAAAGCCCAAATTTAGATCTGATTTTTATTGTACAAAATTCTTCAAGAGGCAAACAGTCGTTCCATCACACTTCTTGAGGCACGAACGTACCATGGAAAATTATTTAATAAAATGGCTTGGATCCAGAACTCTGCACAAAATAAATATTCATATCATCATTATCGCTTGGTTTTGACTGCTGTTCTCAGGAGGCCTTAACAACCTAACTATGACTAACCTGGCACAGGCCTTTCATTGACAGAACTGTATGTTTGTTCTGTTTTATACTGTCAGTGATGTATAATCAATTGCTGCCGCTTGATTTGTACTGCCTATGGCACTAGGGAAAATTAAAATTAGCATAAATTATAACATTTAACCTTTCAGTACTAGCATGAAATGATACATAGGCAAATGGCGGGGTGAAAGAATCGTTTCCACAATGTCTCTTTCAAAAATGCGTGCAAGTGAAATGAAAGAAGAGCTTATGACAATGTTAATTAACATTACGGCATCTTAATGGACTTATTTTACTGTAATGTTTTAAAAATGAAAGATAAGATAATTAAACAGGTGAAATCCAACTGAGAAAAGTGCTATCTGGATATCTTCTGCCAAGTGGAGATTTTGCCACGAATCCACTGTCCGTGTGGTATCGCCCTCCCTTGAGCTACGTATCAGGAGGCAGCAGCTTCAAAGGACTGAACAAATAGTGTCCTCTTCTGATGCTCTTTGGTCCTCATATTTAAAGCAAATGTTGGGAAGAGTTGGCCTTAATTAAAAATAAATGTGTTTCACTGATGCTTCCTGAGGTATGCTGAGAAGTTAGACCAAAGTAATTGCACTTTGTTATCAGGAAAACACCTAGCTTTGAATGAACACTGTTACAGCTCATATTGTTCACACTACAGTTCTCTTTTCTTTCAAACATAGCTTCTACCATTTAAATAATGTTTTCTTACACTTACGGTTATCGCTAAATCAAGAAGGGCAAGAACAATACAATCTAATCCCCTCAGTTTGTAACAAGTGAAAATGTGATTGAAAGGTGAATATAAATAAATATAAAATGTATTCAGATTTCCACATAGTTTTATTCCTTTCATGAACGTATACAGCAGTTAAAATATACAGCAAGCCATCTAATTCCATTTACTTCTGGAACATATAAAGGATAGCTATAAACCTAGAGAGAGACAGACAGATATATGAATACACAGACAGGATAACATTTTCAAGGTTTCTGGTGAGAGAATCCTTGCAACAGATGTATTTTTTAATTTAGGATTTTCAGTACAAGCTTAGATCATTCATAATTATACCCTCAGACAAGGAGGAGGGTATAAATAAACTTTAATGGAAAGGAAACAGTCTGTAGAATAAGCATTTTCTTTGAATCATAACAACCCTTTGAATTTAAAAAAGAGGCTTTCCTTGAGGGGCTGGGTAGAAAGCATTTAAAACACAGCAATGCCTCCCACTTTCTTCTTTGTCTGAGCAGATGGCTACTGGTCAGCAAAGGCTGAATTTGAAAAACACAGGTTTGTCAGGCTGACTCTGGCCCTCAAACCTAAAACAAATGACCAGAGCAAAAATAATAACAGCAGAGGCAGGCAGGAAAGCAGACTGGTCTCCAAGATCTGGTGCTCCTACTGAAGAGCTGAAAAATTATATGGAAACTAAAAAAAGGAGCACTAGAAAAATAGCTCCAAAAAAGCAATCGTGGGACCTTGCTGCTCCAGGCTCTGGTCATATACAGGCACTCTGACTTCCTTTCAGCTGTAAGGATAACAGCTTTAAGCCTCAACAGAGGGAAAAGGGGTGCCTGGATTCAGGCCTTTTTGCTTGGGGCTCTGATAATCCAGAGACAAAAGTCAATAGTGAATTCCAGAGCAGCAGCTGTGATGTTTCCATCTGGGGACCAGAAAACATCTGAATGAATGAGAGAAATGATCTAACAATCAATAACTTTTTTCAAGGCATCACAAGAAGCCTTTGAACAATATCACAAGAAGGAAAATAGAAAAAAAAAAGAGAGAGAGAAAAGCTGTTCTAATGGAGGGGAAAATGAACCCACAAACAGGACCAAATTGACACACAGTATAGCACTGTGTTCACAGGAGGAAAAAGAAGAAGAGTCTGGGAACTGAGAGTTTCAACCCAGAAAATCATAATTTAAACTGTGCTTAGCAAGCTTGACTGTGTAGAAAATTCCACTGATTGTGGCAAGGAAGAGGTGTTGCTTCATTTAATAGAGATCAGTACATCTTCCAGAGTCGAGCTTCACAGTTTACTAGACCAAAAGTTTGTTCTATTATGCAAGCGACTGCACCTTGATCAAAGGAGAAAGGTAAGATGAAAGATCACCTGTCTGTTTGGGGGGCAGGGGTTAAGCCTCAAGAGAGAAAATGTAAGCAATAAACCTGAGTTCCTGGTTCTTTTCCCTATAGTCCTCACTGGGACAGCAGTGTCCAGACTATGCCATCAAAGTTTTATATGGTACTCCTCCAAATGCAGTGCATGGAAAGTAGGGGATGGTGAGCTCAGAGACCCTTTCTTGTCACCCGAGACCTTTCTCATAGAGAAGGTGTAAGTTGAAAAAGCAGACAAAGGAAGGAAAAAAAAATCCAAAGCCTATTTCAGACCAAAGAGGGCTCAATAGCGCAGCAACCCACGATAGGAACAGAAATCAGCTCAGGTATCTGAGGTTGACCAGAGTTCTTTTATAACTTACAAATGGCTGAAATCATCTGGAGGATTTAAGAATTTGCTGGTCTTGGTTAGTGTCCAGAAAGTCAGGAAACAATTAAAAAAGAACAGCTTTTAGATGTACTCCTGGCTTAAATAGTTTCCAGTGTGTTTATACATTGCCTGGAGATAAACTTCAGCACAGATGCAGCCTCAAAGTATCCATATCCCTGCTAAGGTGGGATATTAAACAGAGGTGTTGTAGTGGAGTAAATGGGACTTGTGTAATTTTCACTCAGTGCCACTGTCTCAGTGCTTTGTGAGAATATCACAAAATAGCTGCCAGCCCTTCTGATAAATGAGCCTTCTGGCAAGGTAACTGCTAAAGGAGACAGTGTCACAGAATCGAAATTATTCGGTCAATCTCAAAACTCCTCACAAATTTGATAGTAACATTACTAATATTAAAATATCTTTGGCTTTTCTCTGAGATGTTTTTTTTATGACTAGTGGCCCTGCAATAAGAAATGTACTCCATACCTTACCTTTTAGTCATATCATTCTCACGTATCTTTCTTCATTTATAAAAAGAGCATATATAATGTCTAGTCCATATAATTATAACCTCAAAAGCGAGTGAAATTTTGGGTTCTGCCAGAGTTCTCAGAGAGTCTGAGGAGAATGTCTTCCTCATTTAATGCACCTCAAGTCCAGTAAACACTGTTCCTTCACTGGAACATTACTGGGAAATTACGTGTCTTATCCAGAGAAGAGGTAACTGCATTGCACCATACAATGATCTCTTCATTACTTTGCAGAAGTATGCAAAATAGGAGGAGGAACTACTATTTGGAGAAATGGGAAAGCTCCCAGCAGCCAAGTGCTGCAGAAGACACAGGCTGATGGAGGAGCCCCTGGCGAGCAGGGGTCTGTGGGGTGAGGGCGAGCAGGGAGGTCAGCTCTGGACTGGGTGTCAGGAGCTCCTGCCTACAGACCAACACTGTTCTGCCTGGTAAGCACACTGGAAAACACTTCCTTGAAACACAGTTGAAAATAATAGTCCTCATATTTTATGTCAGTGGGTAATTTCAAAGATAGCCACAGCTCTGTGTGTATTTTTATGAGGGTAGAAAGCAGGCAATGAAATATTTCAGAACGCTAGAAGATTAATATTACTGCAGGATCCAAAAGTTCTACTGTAGAGTTTAAACACTTGTAATGACATTTGGTCTCTCTGTGCTGTGAAATACACAAGCCCTAATTATTTCCTGACATTTCTCAGACAAACACGATCCCAGAATAGTTTATCATGTTAAATAATTGAAAAAGCCATGGACACATGAAACACCATCAAGTACATGAAATCGAAGTAGACGTCTTTGTGAATCACCTGAACTCTCCAACCTGCCTGCCTTCTCTGCTATAAAAGCGTAAGTTGACAGTGTTATGATATTCTGTTTTCAAATGTAGGCAATTAAGAAATGTTGATTTTTATCACATGGGATTCCACGTTCTATCCAGAATAGATCCAGTCTTGGTTGTACAAATTATGTCTCACAACTAAAGATATAATTCACATGTTTAAGGCTCCTGAGATGTTTAATCAATAACACTCTGAGTAAATGTGTTTTTCGAGTCTATGAGCCATTACTCCTCAAAAGCTGCAAGAAAAAAAACTTCATGTGGAAACTCATCAATGCCTATTGACATCTCTCTGTTTAATTGCAATTTAAATCATGGTGTATTTCATTAGATCTCAAAATGGATTACAATGCTCCATTAATTTTGTAGTTATGTATGGGAAAGATCTAGTAGTGACTCTATGGGTCATACATAGCCCTCGGTTTGTGAAGGGAGCTCCTATTGACATCAGTGTGAGTTCTGCACATGGACTGAAGGCATGACACGGTCCATTATTCTCAATTTTCCATAGTACAGTCTCTGAGCGGACACAACACAATAGAAATTGCTTATCTGGGATGCACCAATAAAGATATTCCAAGTTTATTTCTTCTCAAGATTGCAAAAATTCAAACACTTTCTGTACCCACATAGTCACACTTTTCCTAAATGATAGTCTCCTTTTTTCATTCCTTTCAGCTATAACATATAAAAACCATCCTCACAAAAAAAAAAAATAGAAAAAAAGAATCTGCTAATGAAAAAAACATGTCATTTATATCACCAGAAGATGAAATCAACAAAAAATGTAGCTAACTCCAACTGGGAGCTCTGTCATTTATTTCAGATAGAGACAAATTATTTCATGGAAGTTTTCTGTTATGCTATTTGGCAATAATGAGAAAGCGTATTTTTAAAAAAATCTTAGGTGTATGTTGTCCAATGATAAAGTAGCAAGCAGTAGAACTTGAAGGGTGTATTTATTAAGGAGAAGTAGAGCAAAAGGGCATGGTGAGAAACAGGGTCAAATTAGGAATGGTGGTGTAAAACTTAGTAAATAAAAACATAGACACTATCAAAAGGAAAAATTGTAACACTAATACCTCTTAAACTGTGAAAATAAGTAAAAATAGTGGCGATTCTGTCCTCTGTGCTATATTTGAGGAGCACTGTGATGCAAATTAGAGGCAACTGGTGTTTGGTTAATGACCTCCAACCCTGCAGCTTTCATGTCATGAATCAGGAATGAACTCCAAGCACTTAGGGCTCATCTAGACCTTGAAATCGCAGCCATCATTGGAGGCATGGCAGTGCTCCTCCTCAAACTGCACCGCACGCAAGTGAAAAGATGGCAATCTTGGCCAGTGCTGTGCTCTTCTTTGACCCTACTGCCTACCTGTGGAGTGGCAAGCCAGACTTATATTCAAAGCAAATTATACAGCATCTTAGCAGTAAGATTTCAGGCTTACTGAAGATTTCTAGGTCACGCTCAATAAGAAGCACAGGTGGGTTCAGTTCAAGGCAGCTTAGCAACATAAACAGGGCTCAGTCCAAGAAAAGGGAACAGTTCAAAAGCAGAGAAGGAGAGCAATGAGAGGAGACGTGGACCAGGAGGCTTCCTGCACCTACTGATGCTAAGGCAGCTAAGACAGATGCAGCAACCACCCTATCCCTTCCTCAGAGCTGGCTCTTCACGTCATGGCTCAGCATCATGGCCCTTCCTTTGCTCTCTGTAGCAGTGCCCAGAACAACTGCTTCTTTGCCCATTCCCAGGACCAGTCCCAAGCCCATCTACTTTGTGAAGTCCAAAGACACATGGCATGCACACAGTAGCACCAAGTTACAAACACTGATCTCTTGGTTGTTTGAGTGCACTTCGGGAAAACCAAAAGCAGGCAGGAAGCTCTAGTTAATACTCAAGCTGTGTTTTAACACATCAGAGAAAATTATTAAAATTATTGATAATGTTAAAGATGTAGACGCACAAAACTGAAGATCCATAAAAGCGCCTTTAGAAGCATCCAGAAAAATCAGTACAATTTCTCATCTTTTCAGTCAGCACATTCTTCAACACCAAAGACATCCTTGACCTTCCTACTCACTCCAGAACGTTTACTCTAGACCCTTCTGGTAGGCATTCCTCAGAAAGGCAATGGTGCACCTCTGATCTGAGTGGGGATCTGAGGGCTGGAATGTTGATCCCTGAGCTACTTCAGAGTCATCTTGGATGACACCACTGCCCACCTCACTCTGAACATCATTTCCTCTGATTAGAGCAAATCATTATACTGATACTCAGCATCCCGACAGCCAATGAAACCTGATGGGAAAGTTGAAGTGGTTCTGACTCCCCAGAATCTTCCAAAAGACCCACTGCTTTTTGTCTCCTCACTTTGAAGTCGGGCTCATAAGGGACTGGGAAGACCTTGCTTGTGTAAAATGTACACAATTTAAGAACTACACAGGGAAAAAAGCAATGGATCGTGACAGTGCTGAGCTAGTTCCTCTCTATCCAACTGGTGTTTTTCCAGTTCTATATGGATAACTCGTTGTTTACATATTAAGTTGAATTTGTTGGTCACTATAGTCTGAATCTACTAAACTGCCATGGCTCAGCAAGTTGCTGTAAAGGTTTATATGAATACTCTTGACGGTCTAGATACTCCTGTCATGAGATATCATTCCCATATCTCTGATATTACAAGGAAAAAAGAAATATTATTAGAAATAAACAACCAAGATGGTAAACACAGATAGCTTTGAATAGCATTCTCATGCATGTAAGAATTTTCCTCAATAACTAATTCCATTACCACCATTAACTCCAGCTGGAAAATGGGGGTTTTGAACACAGTCAAGAAGAACCCATCAAAGGCTAAAAAGTCACTGCACCTATTTAAATGCAATCCATTTTTACAGAGCACATGCTGAGTGTTGTGTACAGATCATCAGATACAAAGTGATGAGTAAGGCAGGAAATGCAGAGAAACCTGATATTGGAATAAAGGGAGGTCTGGAGCTATCAATTTACTCTCCTTATGTAGCAAGAGTGAGGATAACACTGAAACTAAATGCTTGGTATACTTCCTTATTAAAGACTGGACTTAGGCACGTTAGGACAAACTGCTCTCCACTGACACTCTCCTTGCTACTCTCGTCAACCCTTTTTATCTCGTGCTGCACAGGGAGCCTGGAGAAGTTTAGAAGGTTCTTCCTCTTAGTGGCAAGAAGCCTTCTCATCCTCACCTTCGTTCCAGCCCCATTGTCCCTACTCTTTCTCTTTGGCGGCGCCTGGGAAACAGGCTCCCTTCTCAGCACACACATCGCTGGCGGAGCTGGCTGGGAGGAGCGTGTCACTGAGCTGTAAACTGAGCAGATGAGTGGAGCCCCTGAAGAAGACCTCGGTTCTCTTTCTGCTCAGGTCAGTGACAAATTTCTGTAGAATTGATGAATGTCCTATCTTTGGCAGGGCTAGGATGGCACGCTGGCTGTCTTTCAGCTGCTGTATTTGTTGTTAAGGTTAGGCACCAGCCCTTCCCGTTCTGGAGTGTCTGTAAAGTGCAGATTCTGCAGGTACTTTAGATCAATGTCATTTCACAGGGCAGAATACACCTGGGAGCACAAAAGTCTGCCTCTCGCCTAATCAAGACAGAGATGAGATTTATGGGAAGCCCATGCACACTAACTAGTAGGCAGAAAAGGGCCACTGGAGAACGTGTCAAGTCTAGAATGGATCTGCTGGTTCACACAACCCCAAGCTTTCTCCTCCCCTGGCAAACGGACCAATCCAGAAAACCTGGAGGAAGAAGAGTCCTCATTTCAGAGACTTTCCACACATTCGGAGCAGGAACGGGGGAAGTGCAGAGGTGTCATTGTCGGAGGGACAGGAGAAAACTGTCAGCAAAATCTCCACATTGATATATTAGCATTTAACACGCTGTAGCTGTGGTACCTGAGACCCTGCGTTCGATTAGGCAGCGCAGACACAGAGAAATCAAGTTTCAAGTTAATTGTAGTCTGTGAGTCTATACTCTCATATGAGTATGAATTATGTAGTGGACACACTCAGAAAAGCAGAATGCTTCAGGTGGTGCATAGATACAGATTAAGTTTGGGAGATAAAACTGTTGTTTTGTCATCTATTCTTAATTACATGGGAATATTTACGGAGGTTTTTTTTCACGAAGAAAGTTTCTTCTAATATTTTTCCATTAATGACTGCTTTCAAAAGACAGTAGATGAATTACCCTCTATTGATCATGAAGCAGTAATCGGTACTTTCAATACACGTAATTAACATAAAAAGATAATGTGTGAAATGCACAAAGTATGTGCATCATGAGCGAGCATTATCAGTAGTCTCGCTTTTCAATATGGAAAAAATTGTCTGGGGAAGTTGGTCAAACAGCTATTGCTATTACGTCCACACACTGCTGATTTCTAATATTTTTTCTAAAGATCAGTAATGATATTCTATTATGGTGTTGAGACCAGAATTATTTTCAATAACTTTGTGCCTGATTCATGAAAAACAAAAAGTGTGCCTCCACAGCCAGGGGCCATTATTTCTGTAATGTTTCTATGGAAAAGTGATGGTCTGCATTCAACTTCTAGCTCAAAAATAAAAGTTTTTCATTTATACAGTTAGGGTTTTATGTTAAGCAATCAGTTCCAGAGGAATGACTTAACTACTAAAAGGAAAAAATACCCCTTCACTGTCTAGTTCAGAAATACACTGATCACCCATCCAAATTCAAACAGACTTTCCTTCCAAAAATTATTTATCCACTCCCTCTGCAACTGCACTCAGAGCAGAGTGAAATGGAGACATGAAAGAAAACGTATACATAGATCGTATGGACAGACCCTTTGCTTTTTATACATCAGCATAATTGTCATTCTTGATTAAATACAAATGCCAAAATGTTTTTAAAAACGTGAATCCAAACGCAGACAGGAATGAGTGTAAAACGCAGAGATGTGCTGCACTCCTCTGATGTTCAAATAGTATCTTCTACTCAACAGCTCGCATTTATGTGCTTCCTTGCAGCACATTTCTAAGTGAACTATACCAGCATTGTAAATAATGCTTTCATTTTGCTCTTTTCCTTGCACTTTTTTTTAATTTCATTACGAAAAAGCTCTGTGTACCTTGGAGAGATATCCCAGCCAGCCGAGAGACACATTACGCAGCTAGCAAAACTTTATGAAAGAGCATTGGTTAAAGAAGCTGTACGAGAGAGATGCTGCTCTAACAAAATCAGATGAGCATTGCCTGCTCGTTAGGATATTTATGTGAAGGCCAAGTCATCTCGTATTTCAAATCCGGCAAAATATTTACAATATTATTTTTCCATTTTCCTATATGATTTTTATTAAAGTGTGTGCTTGTTCAGTAAAGCACAATCCTAAACTACCTACCACAAGGATATTATTCACAGTTTTGCCAGAAAGCAGTTTGCTTCCTAAAGTTGCAAAGAATATTTAAAATTAATGGAAGAAAAACAGCATTAAAAAAATCTCTCCCCGGTTTGTTTACAGTGTTCTTTCCGCAGCGCTTTCTGTGTGGCCAGCGTTAGCATTTCCTCTCTAGTTTCCTTTCGTTTGTGCCTGCGTCTTTCACAGCCACAGAGAAGAGGGTATTTTTAAAGCCAGATATATGTAATTGAAAAAAAACCACAAAACCTGGCCAAAAGATGCAGCATAGGGTGACTCACTCAATTTTAATCCCCTTTTCAATTAGTAGACTGCAAGCTTTTCGGGATGACTTAAAGTTTTAGTGGGTTAAATAAAAACATGCAAACCATTCTTATCCACCTTTTTTTTTTTTAGAAAAGTTCTTCCTTTCCACTCCAAAAATTAAATTTCCATGAGGGAAATTCTTCTCTCACTGAAATCAGAGCTATTGCTTCAGGTGTAAAGTTTTGTCTGGAAACAGAACCTACTCCCTGCTTTAATATCCCATAGCTCAAGGAAGTGGTCCCAAATGGCAGGGAGGATACAAATAGAAAGCTCCCTTATATGTCATTTTAAAATTGATTTTAATCATTCTTTATTGTTGTTTTTTTTGCAGGGAACACATTTCTCCCTAAACACTGCACTTGTGCAAGATAGACAAGTGAAAAAGGGAAAGATTCCTATGGATTGCAGGATCAGGCCCATTGATCTCGCCTCACTTTCTGCTTAGCTTGCTCTATAGCAAAAATATTATTTAAGACTTCCATTGCATGTGTTCACGTATATATACACTAAACTTTACAACAGATAAAGAATTTAATCCAAATTATCCAAAAGTACATCCAGGCCCAAGGCAAATTCTTCCTGGCTTTTTCGTTTGTAATTTTAATTTTAACTTTGCTTCCGAAATAATTTCTTTAAGATCTTCAGCCTGGTTTACAGTTTACTATTCCCTTTCTGCAGAGTTCCTGTCTTTAGGTTTCCATTTAATGCTCGGTTTTGTATTTCTCAATAATTTTAAAACATAACCTCCAAAATAAAATAATACCCTTTCTGCTACAGAAACACTTTGCTTTAATACAAATAGAGTGATTTAAGCACTCTTCTGGGGTTTTATAGCTGTTAGTGCTCCTGGTCTCAAATTTTAACATCATTCTTTAAAATGAGGGGAAAAAATCAACTCGCAATTTAGACAGTTACCAAATTACCAAAACTAGTGCAGCAACTCTTAATGAGTGAAACCATTAACAATTTTCTGACTGCAGCCCCTGTTCAAATACCTTGGACACCTTGTTAGCACAGAATGAGGTGTTCAATCAAGAGACTGGGAATTGGAAGTACCAGGGCACAGTTTTGAGTGGTGATTACAAGGGCATGAGTGCGAGTGCCAAAGTAACAGTCTTCTACACTGCAGGAAGCTGAGAAACCTTCAAGTCTACATTTGTAAATCAGCCTGGATGATTACAGCAGTCACAAGCAAAGAACATATGAAACAATTATTTGCACCGTTCTTTCACTCTTTTAATTTGCTCTTAAAATGAGCGCAGTGATACTAAGAGCCATTAGCGCTTTGTTTCTGAAAATTTCGTGCGACTTCATCTCTTTCCAAGCAGCATCTGAAATTGCTTAAAAGTAGATAGACAACAAAGAACGGTTGTTTTCTGATTGTTAAACCCCTTTCACGTCAATAATCTGAGCTTACGTTAATGTTCAGATATGCTTTTGAATTTCCTTTAAAAGTATTTGGTTGATATGCAGAAGTGATATGATTTTAGATTTTTCTACTTCTCCTTAACTGCTGTAACAGAGACAGTTTGTCTTTCTTAAATTAGTAAATTTTTAAAGTATATTTTGTCACATTATTGTCATGTTTCAAATGGAGATCTATTTCCCTTCTATTAAAGCAAGAGAATACCGCTCTTTGATGTTAACTTCACTACTTTATTTTATGAAGTGAGTCTTTATAACAGTTTCCACACAATTCACTCGTTTTATTCTTTCAATCCTTAAACTGCAATCCAGGTAGAAATAACACTGAACATTTCTAAAACTAATATTTCAGACACAAAACTTGTTATTAGGAGCTACTTTCATATTAAAGATAAGGAATTATTGACTAAGGAAGTGATAAGAAATAGCAAAGAGGAACTACATTATCTCCACCAAAGAACTGAAAAAGATTATCTATTTTAAAAAATTCAACTACTTTTCTATACTTCATGGATACTTTATAGATATATATATGTATATAT
>NW_010175901.1:0-207 GCF_000695765.1 Mesitornis unicolor
CGAAAAGGACGTCATTATGCTAATCAATGCCTAATTGATTAATTAATTAATCAACTAAGTATGACTATACAGGGTCAAACGATACCCCTATTTGGGTAGATCAATGGCCTCTACCACTGGAAAAGCTTCGCGCCCTCCAAGAATTAAGTTATGGAGCAGCTAATGAAGGGGCATATTGTGCCTTCCACTAGTCCTTGGAATTCCCTT
>NW_010175902.1:0-16935 GCF_000695765.1 Mesitornis unicolor
ATCCATATGTCTGCCTCTCCATACGTCCGTCCGTCTGCCTCTCCATACGTCCGTCCGTCCGCCTCTCCATACGTCCGTCCGCCTCTCCGTACGTCCGTCCGCCTCTCCATATGTCCATATGTCTCCCTCTCCATATGTCTGTCTGTCTGCCTCTCCATCTATCCGTCTGTCTGCCTCTCCACACGTCTGTCTGTCTGCCTCTCCACACGTCTGCCTCTCCATCTATCCATCTGTCTGCCTATCCGTATGTCTGTCTGCCTCTCCGTATGTCTATATATCTATTTGTCTATCCATATATTTTGAAATCTGTCTATTTACATATTTATACATTTATATTGACTTTGTTCCATTTAGGACCTCACTTTGTAATAGGACATCAAACGGCCATGGCCTCCCAGTTAATGATACCTGTGTGGCTGATGTGATAATCCATATTTAGAGATGAATTTGGCAGGCGGAGCTGGAACTGAGAAATCCTTGGTGTGGTGTTTTCCTGCGCCGTTATCACAGCTGAGATGATTGCGTCTATTCAATAACGGTGCTTGTATAAAAATACCAATATAGGCAGGGGTTTTTTTTCCCTGAAAAAAAAAGCCAAATGCAATGGGATAGTTTGCTTAGAAATAGAGATTTTAAAGCCAAGACCTTAGAAATTTAAAGGGATATTTGTAACGACTTAGGCAATGATTTTTTCTTCTTCTCAGGTGTGTGTGTGTATATATATATAGATATATAGATATATAGGTACCTACTGTTGCATTTCTTCTGAGCTCCCATAGAGCCTTCATGTCCCGAGTGATGAGTTACTTCATCCCTACTACCCGTTGTAGCTCCTAGCCGTGTCCTGAAACCCAACGGGCTCAGCTCCACTGGAACCATGGCCGAGAGATCTCCAAATTCCTGTTTTCCCAGTACGTTTTGAGCCATTCCCAGTGGAAACTGCAGAGAGACAGGTTTGACCAACCCCTGGAAATAGGAACTATCCCAGGGAAGTCATCGGAGCGAGATCACAGCGCATCCCTGTGGTTTTACGCAGCCGAGAGCCGTGTTTGTGTCAGACCCACAAGGTTTGAGTCTTTCTCTTCAAAAGCGAGGGATAAAATCCCTCGTGTTTGAGAAGGGCGCCTTTGCAAGGGGCTCTCGGATAAAAGCTCCTTTGCAGAGGAAACCTCAATCCTCGTGGTCTCTCCTCCCTTTCTCCTGCTTTTTTTCCCCATCGCCGCGTCCTCTTTGCGTTTGCCTTCGGCCCTGGCACGCTTCACAGTTCAGACTGTGAACTCGGCTTCATCTGCATTCAAACCAGAGCGAAACAAGGAGGAAAGGGTTCAGCCGAGGTTTAGGCTCTTCCTTTGCTCATCCTGCAACTCAAATACAGAAAGATTTGGTTGGGATCTTCAAGATCATCAGGTCCAACCCCTCCATGGGCAGGGACAACCCAAAACCAGCTCTGGCTGCTTCGAGCCCCATCCAACCTGGCCTTGGGCACTGCCACAGGACTCCTTTGCTTGGGTCCGTGGTGTAAATCCAGCTTCTGATTTAGATTTACTACTCCTGTGCTTAGTATCTTGGAGATGGCACTACTAGAGGTGTTACAGAGCCAATCTGGTGGGGTTAGATTGGAAATTAGGGAACATTTATTGACTGCAAGAGTGGCCAAGCACTGAAGGGGCTGCCCAGGGCAGTGGTGGAGTCCCCATCCCCGGAGGGATCCAAAAACCGTGTGGATGTGGCACTTGGGGACGTGGTTTAGTGGCCGTGGTGGGGTTGGGTTGACTTGGACTTGATCTTAGAGGGCTTTTCCAACCTTAATAATTCTGTGGTATTTCCCTTAAAGAACAGCATTTTTCCCTTTTAACACAAGCGATTGCTGTGGTATCTGGGCATATAAACCCAAAGCATCCTTGGGTATCAAAACCAGTGGAAAAGTTCATAAAGAAACCCTTTATTATTTGTTTTTACTGCTTCGTCTTTGGTTCGAGAACCTCAGCCTTTTATAACAAAATTAGACCTAATTAGCAAGTCCTTAACCTTTACCCAAAAAGTCATTGCTTTTTTGCTAAAATCATAATTATAAGGTCATATTAATTAGTTGCGGGATTATTACACCTGAAAAAAACCCACTTCTGCCGTAACAAAGATACAGGAAAACACGATTTTATTGCGAGTTTTCTCCCGATTTTTCTGAAGTTGAGCCTAGCAGAGCCCAGAGCTTTGCAGATCTTTTCTTCCAATGCGTTTTGTACCTCGGATAGGGTCTTTATTTTTAGGTTTTATTGCACATTTATCACTACACGCACATGTAACCCCGTAGTTCTTGCCACCCCAGCGTGACTGTCCTGCTTTTGTTAAGGCTTTGACTTAGCAAGTTGACCAACAGAAACTTTAACACCTTCCAGTCTCTTGCGCTCATTTTCTGTACGCCTCCTAAGTCACGGGTGACTTTTTGAGCAGTGGAAACATCACTCCTTTCATTTTCTTCACAGAAATGAACATTAACCAAAGCTGGGTTTGAATGGAGGTTGTGCCAGTGGCCCCTTGTGCTGCCGTGCAGTAGGGGCAAGCAGAGGCTTCTCCACCAGCCAGGGATGGAAATATGTGTGTGTGTGTGTGTGTATATGTGTTAGTGTGTATATATGTATGTATATGTGTATAGGATATATGTAGAGGATATATATAGGAGATGTATACGTGTGTGTGTATATATATATAGGAGATACACGTGTGTGTAGATATATAGGAGATACACGTGTGTGTGTATATAGATATGTAGGAGATACACGTGTGTGTGTATAGATATATAGGAGATACACGTGTGTGTGTGTGTATAGATATATAGGAGATACAAGTGTGTGTGTGTATAGATATATAGGAGATACAAGTGTGTGTGTGTATAGATATATAGGAGATACAAGTGTGTGTGTATATAGATATATAGGAGATACAAGTGTGTGTGTATATAGATATATAGGAGAGACGTGTGTGTGTATATATAGGAGAGACACGTGTGTGTGTGTATATATGAGAGACACACGTGTGTGTGTGTATATATAGGAGAGACACGTGTGTGTGTATATATATATAAGAGAGACACACTGTGTGTATAGGAGAGACACGTGTGTGTGTGCGCGTGTATATAGGAGATAGGCGTGTGTGTGTATATATATAGGAGACACATGTGTGTATATATAGGTGAGGCACGTGTGTGTGTGTATAGGAGATACGTGTGTGTGTATATGTATAGGAGATACACGTGTGTGTGTGTGTATATAGGAGAGACACGTGTGTGTGTGTGTATAGGAGATACGCGTGTGTGTGTATATGTACGTAGGAGATACGCGTGTGTGTATATAGGAGATAGGGGTGTGTGTATATGTATAGGCAATAACATGTGGTAAATGTATAGGCGATACACGTGTGTGTTATGTATAGGAGATATGTGTGTGTGTTATGTATAGGAGATACGTGTGTGCGTTTGTATGTAGGAGATACATACGTGTATATATGTAGAAGATACATATGTGTATTTATATAGGAGATACGTGTGTGTATATGTGTAGGAGATACATATGTGTGTGTATATGTGTAGGAGATATGTGTATATATAAGAGTTACATGTGTGTACACATACATATAGGAGATACATATATGTGTGTATACATATATAGGCGATACATATGTGTATTGTGTATATGTGTAGGAGATATGTGTATATTTATATAAGAGTTACATGTGTGTACACATACATATAGGAGATACATATATGTGTGTATACATATATAGGTGATACATATGTGTATATATACATAGGAGATACACGTGTGTGCAGGTATGGAGGAGATACGTATATGTGTGTGTATATATATGCAGGAGATGCGTATATGAACGTGTGTATATATGCAGGAGATAGGTGTATGTATGTGTGTATATACGCAGGAGTTACATGTATATGTGTGTGTAGATATATATGTAGGAGCATGCAGGAGATGTGTATATGTACGTGTATATATATGCAGGAGATAGGTGTATGTACGTGTGTATATACGCAGGAGTTACGTGTATATGTGTGTGTAGATATATATGTAGGAGATACATATATGTACGTATGTATTTATGTAAAGGAGATACACATGTGTTTGCATACATAGGAGATACACGAGTATGTATATATAGGAGATACATATGTGTGTATATATAGAGGAGATACATATGTGTGTGTATATATAGGAGATACATGCGTGTATATATAGGAGATACATGTGGGTGTGTATATATAGGGTGTATTTACGTGTGTAGGAGATGTGTGTGTATATATACAGGTTGTACATATATGTTTGTGTATGCACATATAGAGGATGCACATGTATACACGCACATAGGATATTTATACATATATATAAATATACATACAGGATATATAGACATAAAGGAACGTCCAATATGAGCAGACTGACACAGCTCCTGTTCAGCCAGGGTTGTTAGCGCACGTGGCTTACATCAATCTCAATAAAGTTGCTTTAACGTGGGACGGTCTCAGCGCGCGTAACACGCTGCTGTCTGCTCTAGGTCTGTGCGTTGGTTAAATTGCCTGTGGATTCTGAATTTCCACACGTTACCGAATTTACGGGAAAAGGGGAAAAGAAAACCAGGGAGCACCCAGCAAAACTGCTTGGTCTGGGGATTCTGAAGGGAAAACTCAGTTTGCCCAACGTTGGTTGTGGGTCTTGGCTGGCGAAAAGGCTTTGAGGGTTTTGAAGATGCCCAACTCAAGCGCACAAACCAAAGGGCGTATTTTATTGTGTCTTCTGTGAGTCAAAGCAGCTGATGTAAACAATTGTTGGGGTGGGAGGCGCGTTTGGGTGTGTGCACGTGTGGAGCCAGCTGGGATCTTGCCCGTTATTTACTGGGACGTGCGTCGTCTTTCCAGACACAGCTTTAACAGGAAGGTTCAGAGCAGTGCCATAACTGTGTAATACACGGCGTGCCATTAAAAATAGAGATTTCAGCTGTTCTGAAAGGCATCTTATTGCAGCATCTGTAAGAAAAAAGCACTTTGCAATTCCCCTGCCCGCAGCGGTTGGGAATTACAGAGACAGGCTGCAAAAATTTACATTTTAATTGAGGCAGAAGACAAAATAGGGCAGCGGCACAGCATTAGGAGAGAGAAGAAATAAGATACGTATCAGCCGGGAGAAAAGCAGGGACTGCTCGTTTTTCATTGCCTCCAGTGCTGTGTTTGCTACCGGGCCGGTGAGCAACGCCAGGCTTGGTTTGCTTGCTCCGTAGCAAACTGCAGCGAGTAAAGCTACCTCCTTTGAGGAAGTTTTTCATAGCAGTTATACTCTTATAGGATGTAGATGTGAAAAATAAGCAGATGTGGTCTCTTTAGGTTTTTTTTTGCAGACTGAGCAGGTAAAAGGTAGGGAAAAACCTGCGGTTAGGGGTGTCACAGCCACCCATGAGGTCAGCCAGCACCCAGGACCCTGCTCCGCTTTGAGATGGAAACCTGTCCCTCAGCTTGAGCTATTCTTTGGAATTACTCTTTGGACTTGCTTTGTAAAAAATAGCTTAAAGCATTCTCTTTTTTTTACTGGTTTCAGCAGTCCAGATCCTAAGTCACATCAGATTCTTGGATTTGAATGTTAAAGCATAAACTCAGTGGACCTGCTGTGGTTTTGTACTGTGGGTGCTGGGTGTCCCCGCTTTGGTGGGACCCTTGGGGAACTCTGTGGAGAAGATGATAACATCCCAGTCTAACAGGAAAAGTGCAGGGTTTCATTTTGGGCTGTCTGGAGAGGAATAGAAGATGGTCAAACACTTCACAGACTTATAAAGTACCAGGTTGGAAGGGACCACAAGGATCATCTGGGCCAACCTCTTGAGGTAAAAGTAGAGTTTAAATGAGATGGGTCAGCACCTGTCAAGCTGACTCTTCAAACTGACCAAGGTAGGGGGATTTAGCACTTCCCCTGGGAGATTATTCCAGTATCTCATTCATAGATCATTCCCATATCTTATTGATAGATTATTCCTATATCTTATGGATAGATTATTCCCATGTCTCATTGATAAATTACTCCCTGCCTCATTAATAGATACTCCAAGACCTCATTGATAGATTACTCCAATTTCTAATCGATAGATCATTCCCATACCTCATTGATAGATTATTCCCATACCCCATTGCTAGATTATTCCCATGTCTCATTGCTCTCACTGTAAATAAATTTCTCCTGCAGTTCAATGGGAATCTCTCCAGACACAACTTGTGTCCATCACCCCTCAGCTTTTCCATGGGACTCCTTGTTCAAGGGAGTCTCCATCTCCTTGGTACCACCCTCGATGTCCTGGTCCATGGTGATAAGGTTCCCTCTGAGCCTTCTCTTCCCAAGGCTGAACAGGCCCAGTTTGCTCAGCTCTTCCAGTCCTCTGAGCATCCTTGTGGTCCTTCTCTGGACCCTTCCAACCTGTCCACATTTTTTTTGGATAGCGGGGACCAAAACTGGACCCAGTGCTCAAGGTGTGGTCTGAGCAGTGCTGAGTACAGAGGGGCAATGCCTTCTTGATCTCTGCTGGTGATGCTCTTTTCAATGCACCCAGCGTCCTGTTGGTTTCTCTACAGCTGCAGCACTGTTGGCTCATGTTGAGCTCCTCGTCCACCAGGACCCCCAGGTCCCTTTGCGCAGGGCTGCTCTCTCTAATACTGAATGTGGCTCTCAGTATTGATCAATATTGGATCGCTATTGCCAGGTGGAGCCCAGTCTCAGCTGCTCTCTTGGGTGATGGATTCCCAGAGGCAAAACCCTCCACTTGTCCTTGTTGAACTTCATAAGGTCTCACTTGTCCAGGCTGTCCAGGTCTTCCAGGAGGGTGGCTCCTTTCTGGAGTGTCAGAAAAGCCCTCCAAATTGTCCCCTTCTCCAAACCAAAAAGCAGTTTGTCCCCATGGTCTTGTGGCTTCTGACCCCATGGAAACCTCTCTGTGGGCTTCATTAGGACAGCACAAGCATTTGGGCAAATCAATATAAAGTGTGGAGAAACGACTCATCCCCGGCCCCTGGCTGTTGAACTGCAAAACTCTTTAATTTGGTCGGTTGTAATTTCATTGCGGCGTTGAGGAAAGACAAAATGAGGATCCCAAAGTGACTCCTGTTGCTTTTTAGTTGGATCAAGGCTTTCTCTCTCCTACAAAACCAGTTGGGAGCCCACCCTTGTCCACCAATGTGGGGAATAAAGGCAGATTTGGGAGACTGGAGAACCTTCCAGAAGAATATTTGAATGCCCTGGAGGATTTAAGGCAAGTGCGAGTGAAATATGGCACGGATCAACTCCTCGTACCCCAGAGGATTGGGGAATTATTCAGACAGGAAAATAACTTCCACCGTCTGCGTGTTCCTTACGGCTGCCCTAGAAATGGCTGGAGCTGACCCTTCCGGCTCAACGTGAGCGCCGTATTAAAAAGAAAATCAACAAAAATTGGCAATCCCCGAGATTTCTCTTCTAATCCACCCACGTAGATTATTCTGCTCTCTTCCAAAAAAAAAGCTTATGAGCAGGAAAAAAAAAAAAACCCATTAATCACGTCCCGCATATTTGTCTTGAAAGGATTATGGGGAAATAAAAAAAAAGAGTAATTTTCCTTGTTTTAAAGCCCCGAGTCCTGACCTTCGTTGTCTTTGATCTAAACAGCCAAGCCAGGGGCAATCGTGTTTGGATGTGGCTTCCAAATTTGCCTTCCTGCTGGGGTTTGAAGTGGGAAACGGGACCAAATCTCTCCTTAACGCCGCCCGAAATCACGTTCTCCTCTGGTTAAACCCAAAAAGCAGGAGCCGAATCCGAAGGCGTTCGGCCGAGCCACCGACCCAGGTCATTGCCACATTATCCTCATTGTTCACATTAGGACAAATGAACAGAGGTGAGTCAGGCTGAATTTGGGGTCGAATCTCATTTTAAGCTATATTGTCATTGAATTGGTTGGAAAATCCTATTAAAGTGGCCTGATAACCTGAGCCTGCCATAAAGTAACACCAGGGTCTTCTCTGGGGGCAAATGCGCCTTTAAAAGATCCCAGCTCTGGCTTTGTCCTTAAAGCTTCTATTTATTCTTTTCCTTTCCTGTGAAAGATTTGTCCTAAGATTGCAGCGGAAGGGAAAGATTTATTAATGCGTTGAATTAAATGATTATGTATCCCCAAGGATGGATGTCTTTTCTCATCCGGCTCGATAAAGAAATGATGACAGATAAATGAGAGCCAGAGGTAATTGTTTGGTGATACGTAGCGGGGAACAGGAACGTTAACGCGAGGGGATGGCGTGGGACTGAGTGGAGCAGGTAAAAATACGATGTCTGTGGTCTGGTTTGTCATCCTTTAAGTGATTTTTCTTCCGTCCGTTGAGAGATGGGATTTGGGGTCTGAAAAATGGGGAATTCATTGAGCAAAGGCTCTGGGAAAGGTTTTGAGGACTTCAGGAGCAGCTTTGGTCTCAGGATTAAATGGAGACAAAGGCCACGATGGCCACGTTGGGACATGAGCTGGGACTGTCCAACCTGGTTGACTTTACAACCTGGAGGTCTTTACAACCTGGTGGACTGTCCAGCCTGGTGGACTTTACAATTTGGCGTGGACTTTACAACCTGGTGGACTGTCCAACATCCAACCTGCGTGGACTTTACAGCCTGGTGGACTGTCCAACATCCAACCTGGTGGACTTTACAACCTGGTGTGGACTTTACAACCTGGTGGACTGTCCAGTGTCCAACCTGATGGACTTTACAACCTGGTGGACTGTCCAACCAGGTGGACTTTACAACCTGGTGTGGACTTTACAACCTGGTGGACTGTCCAACGTCCAACCAGGTGGACTTTACAACCTGGTGTGGACTTGACAACCTGGTGGACTGTCCGACGTCTAACCTGGTGGACTGTCCAATGTCCAACCTGATGGACTTTACAACCTGGTGGACTGTCCAGTGTCCAACCTGGAGGTCTTTACAACCTGGTAGACTGTCCAACCTGGTGGGCTTTACAACCTGGCGTGGACTTTGCAACCTGGTGGACTGTCCAACGTCCAACCTGGTGGACTTTCAACCTGGAGGTCTTTACAACTTGTTGGACTGTCAGCCTGGAGGTTGGAGGTCTTTACAACCAGGTGGACTTTACAACTTGTTGGACTTTCCAACCTGGTGGACTGTCACCATGGTGGACTTTACAACTTGTTGGACTGTCTACCTGGTGGACTTTCCGACCAAGTGGACTTTCTAACCTGGTGTGGACTTTACAACCTGGTGGACTCTCCAACCTCTGGTGGACCTTCCAACCAGGTGGACTTTACAACCTGGTGTGGACTGTCCAGCCTTGTGGACTGTCCAACCTCTGGTGGACTTTACAGCCTGGTGGACTTTACAACCTGGTGTACCCTGGTGGTAGAGTAGGTGGAGACGGGAGGTTTCTTCACTCGTGTGGTGGACACGGGTCATACATTGAGGTCGTGTCTCCTCGTGGTGGTTTGCTCTTGAGGACTCTGGAGTTGCTGTAGATTTGGGTGCCAAGGAGATCCCCACTGGGAATGAATCGAGCAATGTGAAACAGATCTGTGAGCCCATTTTTGGGAAGGCGGGCGTCCTCGTGCTCCTGTAGATAAAGACACTGGAGTTAGGCCTGGCTTCTCCTCATGGGACAGAGACGAAAATAGGAGTTTGTGGTCTGGTTTCCGTAGCATCGACTGCCAAATTATGACCCAGCAAAGCAGCAAGAAAGGGAGTTTTTAGGTGTTTCTGGGGTGGTTTTACTCACATGAAAACCGCTCCTTTCCTGAATGAATTTATGGAAGATACTCGGGACGTTCGTGATGTCCCCTCGTGTTGAGTCCCAGTACGGACACGAGGATTTGTGTATGAAGTGGGACAATATTTGTCACAAGGTGAGATTTTTGGCATTTTCTTTGCTTATTTTTTCGGTCTCTGCTTCCCAAAGAGCGATGCTGGCTGCAAACACGCTCACGTTTTGGAGAAAGCTGAAAACAGGGGCATATGTTTTGTTGTAAAAGCGCATCCTGGATGTTGGGCTCGAGCTTTTAGCAGTCTCTTGATTCCAAGCTGATGTTTTCAGGCTTTTTTGGTTTATTTATTCTTGTAGGGAATAGCACCACTGGAGGGAAAGATAATATAGATAGATACATATTTTTTTTTCCATAGCTGTATCTTCTCTGCAAGCTCCCATTTGCTCGAATTACTGAAGAATAAAACATTTGGTCTGTACCACGCTGCTTTCCCTTGAACTTTCTCCGGCAATGTATTTTTTATTGCGCTTCCTCGCCAAATAATTTCCTCAGGATACCTTACAGCTCAGGGCCAGCTCAGCATCCTTGTTCTGACGGCTCCGAATTTATTCCTCTTGTGCTGTTTGCTGTAGGCGTCCTCTTAGAAAGCGGAGCTTCAATCAGACCTGTCACTATCTTTTATGTTTTCCAAAAGCTTCAAGGTAAATGATGGCCAAGTAGCAACCACGCTGCCTTTGGTCTTTGCAGGGGATCATAGGAGGTACTGGGCTGGAAGGGATCTTTAAAAATCATCCAGTCCAACCTCCCTGCAGTGAGTGTATGTTCCAATAGTGCCAAATTGCAGCCAAAACTCAGATTGGGCATTATTCTGGTTCTCCTTCCCCTCTGCTCTGCCCTGTTCAGACCACATCTGCAGTCTTGTGTACAGTGCTGGGCCCTCAGCTCAAGAAGGACAGGAAGTGCTTGAAAGAGTCCAGCAGGGCCACAAAGATGAGGTGTGGATCTGGCAGCCATGGTGAGACAGTGACCTTGCCATGTTTCCTTCCCATACAAGCACTATCACTTGGAGAAGTGAACACTGGGAAGCATCTCCTGCTGAGGAGCGGCTGAGGGAGCTGGGGCTCTTGAGCTTGGAGCACAGGAGCCTGAGGGGTGCCCTCATTCCTGGGTCTCCATTTGGAAAGGGCAGTGTCAGGAGGAAGGAGCCAGGCTCTACTCTGGGCTGGCCAATGCCAGGACAAGGGGCAATGGTCCCAAGCTGGAGCACAGGAGGTTCAAGCTGAAGCTGAGGCCAAAGTTTGTGAGTGTGAGGGTTCTGGAGCATGGGCCAGGCTGCCCAGAGAGGTTGTGGAGTCTCCTTGTGTGGAGACATCCAAAGCCCTGGCCGTGTTCCTGTGGGACTGCTCTGGTGATCCTGCTCTGGCAGGGGTTGCACTGAGGGAGCTTTCCAGGGCCCTTCCAACTCCTCACATCCTGGGATCCTGCGATGCAAAGCGCTTCCTCCCAGCGCCTCACCTCCAATCCTCCTAATTAACAGCATCCCTTGGAAAATGTCTTATTTTAAAGGTATTTCCCACCTGGGGCAGTTTATTCCACTGGAAGAAGAAGGAAGCATTAAACTCTCAGATGCCATCGCTTCCGAAGCAGTCGCATTTTCACCAACCACAAATTGTGACTTCGGGTGCCAGATAAGCAGCACGGGCAGATAAATGTGGAAAACACCATCGGGTTTCAGCATGAAACAACACTTTTGAAGCATAATAAAAATAAGAAAAAACAAGAAGGAAATGGAGAAGAGAAAATGGGCATTGTTTCTAAAGAGTGCTTACTGAAGATTTTCCAGAGGAATGAGTCGTTCTTTAAGTGGAGAGTTATTGGTTTCCCGCAGATTAGATGTTACACAATCAAATTGAATTATTGAATGAAATGCCTGCCATCCACCAATCCATTTACATCAAATAAACTGTGTTATTTTTCACACTGTGAGCCTGGCCTTCACGGGAAGTCTTTCCAAAACGCTTTTTTTTAGTGCGTTTTGTTCGTAAGAGTGACATTTGTACACTCATTTAATATACAGAACCCAGCCCATTAATGTATTTAGCCACAGTTCTTCAATCTTTAAAGCCACACAGGGTTGGTTGATTTGGGCAGTGAAATAAAAACATAAAGAAAAGCAAAATATGATCTATAACATGCATTTTAAAGGTATTTTGAAAGACAGCAGGATGGTCTGACCAAAGCCTTGCCCTAAGCCTTGATATCCCACACAGCCACAGCAGCTTGCTGGCTCCGCGACCTCGGGCGATGCTCTTACGTTCAGGGTCTCAACGTGAGCTCTCAGTGCACCACAGCAGCAAAAAAAGCCATGTTCAGCTTGGATGTTTAAAGAGAAGAGCATCAAGGGGAAGAAAGGGTCTGATCTTGCTTAACACAGCATTTCTGAGACCGCTGCTACAGCGGCTTCCGGGCTCTGGTACCCACGAAAAGGCAGATTTGGAGATGCTGGACCGAGGAGGGCAAAGGGAGGCTGCAAAAGTGACCCTGGAGCTGAGGACTTTGAGACCTGACACTGTTAAAAGTCTTCATTTGAGTTCAAACCCTGAGAGGCGACGCCGTCGCCGCAAAGAGGGGCTCTGTTGGAAAGGCCTGGGGCTTACCCGAAAGACTGATGATTTCCATCTGAAGCAACTGGTTGGCATTTTCCACACCATTTCAAAGCAGGCCATACCTGAAGGGTTGCAGAGATGCCTACACAGATGCTACTTTTTTGGATGCAGCCAGGGTTGTCTCAGCGTTCGACTGACGCACACGGAGCAGGGAGCAGGGCCAGGCCGGTCTGAGCTGCTGCACCTTTGCTTTCTGCCCAAACAAGCTCAAACCTGAATTAAACGCATTAAAACCCGAGCGTCTTTGTAGAATCTGTGAAAAATTAACATGCCAAAGAGTAATGTAAAAAGAAGTCGTTAACAGGAATGGATTTTAAAATGTTGCTAGAAAGAAAAAAGGGTCGCTGGTAAAATTAGCAAAGAGGATCCAAGACTGAATTCTCCCCTGATTTAAACCATTCGACTAAAATAATATCGTTTGCTCTACCATGCTTTTAAAAGAGAATAGAGGAGGAAAGAGGAACAAAATCCATAATCCAAATATTTTGATGGCCAGTCAAACCCAGAGGAAAAAATCCAACCCATTATGCAAATAATACCTTGAAGAACGAAGCCTGTAATTAGGGACACGGCGGCAGAAAATTAAGAGTTGGTTACCCGAAACTCGCAGTTCTTTGGCCACGTTTACCTCATAGGGCTTTTCATTAGGGTCAATATTATAATCCACCGCGGGATCCGCAGGAAGCTACCGGCGACGCCAGCAATGAGTAAAACGCTCGCTGCAAACAGCCACCGGCACAGCAAAGCGCCGCTTAACCTCTCGTCTTCCCCGCAGTGCCCCGCTCAGTCAATCGCATGTTTAAATAAAGCAGCTCTGCAGCCAGTTTCTGTGAAATATGGGTAATCCTGCTGCTCGGAAAGAAATCAGCTCAAGGTGTTTTGCGGGTAGGCTGGAGCGACGGTGACGTTTCAGAGTGACGTGCGATTCCTTTTGCCAGCTGTCACCGGGGAACCCAAGGTTTTCGGGTGGCATCGCTCGGCACAGCCCTGGTAGCCACCGGGCATGAGGTGCTGGGTCTCCTCTGAGGAGGAAGAGAGGTTGGAGGAGGAGAAGGAGGAAGAGAGGTCCAAGGAGGAGTAGGAAGACAGGTCTGAGGAGGAGAAGGGGGAGGAAGAGAGATCCGAGGAGGAGGAGGACAAGAAAGAGAAGGAAAAGAGGTCCGAGGAGGAGGAGGACAAGGAGGAGGAGGACAAGGAAGAGGAGGAAGAGAGGTCCAAGGAGGAGGAGGACAAGGAAGAGGAGGAAGAGAGGTCCAAGGAGGAGGAGGAGGACAAGGAAGAGGAGGAAGAGAGGTCCAAGGAGGAGGAAGAGGAGGAGGAGGACAAGGAAGAGGAGGAAGAGAGGTCTAAGGAGGAGGAAGAAGAGGAGGAGGACAAGGAGGAGGAGGAAGAGAGGTCTAAGGAGGAGGAAGAGGAGGAGGAGGACAAGGACGAGGAGGAAGAGAGGTCTAAGGAGGAGGAAGAGGAGGAGGAGGAAGAGAGGTGCAAGGAGGAGGAAGAAGAGGCGTCCAAGGAGGAGGAAGAGGAGGAGGAGGAAGAGAGGTCCAAGGAGGGGGAGGACAAGGAAGAGGAGGAAGAGAAGTCCAAGGAGGAGGAGGACAAGGAAGAGGAGGAAGAGAGGTCCGAGGAGGAGGAAGAGGAGGAGGAGGAGAGGTCGAAGGAGGAGAAGGACAAGGAGGAGGAGGAAGAGGAGGAGGAGGAAGAGGCGTCCAAGGAGGAGGAAGAGGAGGAGGAGGAAGAGAGGTCCAAGGAGGAGGAAGAGGTGTCTGAGGAGGACAAAGACAGGTCCAAGGAGGAGCAGGAAGAAGAGAGGTCTGAAGAGGATGAGGAAGAGGAAGAAGAGAGGTCTGAGGAGGAGGAAGAGAGGTCTGAGGAAGAGGAGGAGGAAGAGAGGTCTGAGGAAGAGAAGGAGGAGAGGTCTGAGGAGGAGGAAGATGCACACAGATAACACATCCCCAGGCTTGCAACACGACAGGTGTTTGTAAATCCTGAGCCCAATTTTGCTCCTGCCACCATCAAGCCAAAGGCGCACAGATCGGTGTGAATTCGCTTCACGAATCCACACCTAAATTATCGTTACGATGCAGTGAACGGCTCCAAACGCGACCTCTCTGCTCTAAATTCCAATAAAGTGAAGATTTGCAGAGAAGATGGGGTTGTTCCCTCCAGGGCAACGCGAGCCTACACCACTACGGGAGCGCCCGAGGAAATGAAGAGCTGCAGTGAGAGGTCACAACAACCCCATGGCCGCTGCAGGCTTGGGGCCCAGTGGCTGGAAAGGAGCTGGGGGTGCTGGTGGCAGCAGATGCCCAGGAGGCAGCAATGTGCCCTGGTGGGCAAGAACTTATCAATGAGTTCTGCAGTGGGACCGAGAAACCCCCAGGGCACAGCGAAAGGCGGTGTGGCCTGGGTGATGGGTGGCAGATTTGGGACTCAGCCTTGGCTACCACAGAGCCAGCTCAGGAGGAGCCGAGGTTCAGGCCTCCAATTTTAACTTGGGTAAAGCATTTAAATGCTTCTCGCAGGGTTAGAGATCTCTTTAACACCAGCAGAAAAGGAAAACGGGCACCCAAGGGAGGGTTAGATTGGAAATTAGGAAAGGTTTCTTCACTGCAAGAGTGGTCGAGCACTGGCAGGGGCTGCCCAGGGCAGCGGTGGAGTCCCCATCCCTGGAGGGGTCCAGAAACGTGTGGATGTGGCAACTTGGGGACGTGGTTTGGTGGCCATGGTGGGGTTGGGGTGACTTGGACTGGATGATTTTGAAGGTCTTTTCTGGCTCTGTAGTGCTCAGTTGAGGCAGCAAAGGCATCAGAATTCAGCTGGGGTATTTAAGCGCCGTGGTACTGATAGCACCCATTTGGCACTTTTATTTTGTGAAATAATACCCAGTTTTGAGTGTTTAGAAACGCTTCTCCAGTTCTTACTCCCTTAGTTACTCGTTATTCTCTTTAGTATTGTATTTATTACTTATTGCAGCTTCCCAATGTCAAAATACATTGAATATCGGGTGTTCCTGTGGGTGAGGATCAGGTGGGAGACGTCTCTTAATGACGGCCTAAACCACATTTACCCAAATATCTGATCAAATTCCTGTTGCTTTTTCTTTCTCCCCTCCGCTTTACTTCCCGAATCTATGCAAATACAATTAAAAGCAAATAAGTATTAATATTTTACATAGATTTCCCTGGGTAGAGAAGGCGGCGGAGGAGATTGAAGAGCTTTTCTCTGTATTTTTTTTTTTTCCTCCTCTTTTGTTTGAAGGTATAACGAGAGCGAAATATTCCCAGTATTATTTTTGTGTCTTGTCTTATCGTGATTCCTCTTTGGGATGGGCAAATGCAGGGGTTCAATGAAAAAATGAATCGTTTTCATATATAAAAATGATACTTTTCTAATCTATGCATATGGATTGCTAATATTTCAATAATAAAACAGGGTAAGGTGTTAGTGATGGAAGATAACTTGACTGGAAGCAGTCGATACAAGGCATTAACTCTGATCAACTCTTAGGTTTTGGGTTATATTCCTTTTTGGCACCACCGGAGCAAGAAAATGGACGTTTTTTAAAGTCTTCCAAACCCGTTTATTAAATTTTGCCATTAGGTTCAGAGTCGTAATACGAAGTCATGGCAAAATGTTGTGTACACAACAGAGCGAGCGTGTTGGAAACTGTAAACAGCAATTTGACATGAAAAGCTCCTGAGAATAAGTCATTTACTTGGGCATTTGTATGTAGAAACGTCATATTTAGAGTTAATCGCACACACTCAATGAAGTGGATGGAAAGAGAAGTAATTAAACAGCTGATGATAGCAAATTTGGAGTAATGAGACAAAATTAGGGCCCTTCTATAGATACATACGGGGTTTTTTTGTGGCTTATTATGTTCTCCACTCCAGTTTGGGAGCTGCTTTGTCATCTATATCAATTTGGTGTTTAATGAGAAATAATGCCACCGCATTTAGAGGGTTTGGGGCTTCACGGTTCTCGGGGAAATTACACGAAAACATCCAGTTTAATGTAGACAAATGCAGGAGAAGTCTGGGGGCAATGAACCGAGCTGCAGGGTACACGCGGCTGTAATGGGAAAATCCGTGAGGCCGTCGTTTTCGCCTTCTGATGGAGTAAAATGGCAAAGATGTTATCGGGATCCAGCAGCAGAAGGGAATATAAATCATCGAAGTCACGGCCGCTCGGCTTGGGGTGGGTTTAGGGGAGGCGCTGTGCTTGGGGTCCTTTGGTTGGGAAGGTTTTTAGTATCATTATTTAATTATTATGGGGTTTTTATTATGGTGTGGGTGTTTTAAAGAGGCTCCTAATTCCAATACAGTAACTAATGAAAAAGATTTTTCAATATTTCAGATGTAGAGCAGAAGGGAACCTCTGCCATCGCATAGGAAGTTTGGGTGGCTACCTGTTGTATTGGGCTTTGCTCTGAGGGGATTTTGGGGTTGGTTTTCGTAATAGGGGAAGGGCTATGTAAGAAACCACTTG
>NW_010175903.1:0-902 GCF_000695765.1 Mesitornis unicolor
ACCCTCCGGCCACCCCCAAACCCCTCAGCACTCCCTGAAGGGGCCGCACTCCCAGAGCACCACTGACCCCCTCCGAAGGGCTGCACCCCCATGCCCTACACCCTCCAGGTGTTACACTTGAATTAAATAAATCAAATATTTTAAGAATAGTGTATGTGGATAAATAGAGTTATAACGATAGAAATAGTTATGTTAAGGCTTGATTTTAGAGCAGGTCTTGATTGGGAAACCTGCCCTGGGAAACTTTGTGCTAGGAACAGAGCATAGATAAGATAGAAACAATGTTTAAAGGATTCAACAGAGCATAGCAGAGTGTTGTTAGTGATTTGTTGTTAATGGTAGAGTTAAAATATAACATACCAAAGGAATTATGGTGGTGGGAGTTAAGTTAGATAAATTATGGTGGTGGGAGCTAAGTTAGATAAATAAACTCATAGAAACTCGTAGTCTTAAGCAAGCTAAGCATGTAAGATTTATAGCCTAGGGGGAGCATGTAACTGTTTGTAACCTGTTATCTGAACCCGTTATCTCTATGATGAATGTAACTGTTTGTAACCAAGAAAACTGTATTTTTGCACGTAGGCTAAGTTGTAACAAGGTATAAAAGCTGAAACCAGAATGAGGGTCTTTGGGATCCTGACTTTGGACGATAGTCCTCAGGTCCCCGGGCCCTGAATAAAGCACCGCAAAAACTGACACTCTGTTAGTTTGTGTTCTTTGTTCTACGGGCAACACAGGGGCCGCACCCCCACGCCCTACAGCACGCTCCGGAGCCCTACACCCCACAGGGGACTGTCCCCGCGGGGACCTCCAGGCCCCGCCGTCCCTAAGGGGCTTCCCTGGCCCCAGCCCCTCCATGCGCTGCCTGCGACCGGCCCCCACGGCTCCGCACTATCCCCACG
>NW_010175904.1:0-968 GCF_000695765.1 Mesitornis unicolor
AGGGGCAGCGAACCTGGGGGGTCCATGGGGGGCAGGGTCCTCCTAGGGTTTTTCTATGGGGCACCAGGGGCTTGGTTTGGTGCCGCAGCCTGGGAGAGGCCAACGGGGAGGCTCCGAAACGCCCTCAAGCATGCACAGACGGGCATGCACACGCGTGTCCACATGCACACGTGTGTCCATCTCCCATGGCTGCAGAAAGACAAAATCCCCCCCACCCGGGGTGCACGAATGAAGCCCCCCCCTAGCACCAGGACCAGGCAACCCCCCTCCCCACAACCGTGCCCATGCCCACCCCAGAGGTGACGTGTGCCCATCTGATGCCATCGCATTTGGCTGCACCCCCCCTGCTCCCCCATGCGCTCCTGGGGACCCCAGCATACGTGGGGGAGCCAGGCCCTGCGTGGGGATGGGAGCGTGGCTGCATGGTGGGCATGGGACCCCAGGGTGTCCCTGGCCCCACGTCCCAGGGAGGTGCTCTGGGGATGATGGGGGGGCTGGTGCAGCCAGAATGGGGGTGCAGGAGCCCCCAGCCCCCCTCTGCTGCCCCTTCCCGCAGCCATCAGCCGAAGTAGGGGTTGTCGTGCTGGAAGTTGTAGTCGGGGCAGACCTTCTGGACCAGCTTGTAGTCGATGCTGAGGAAGGAGATGAAGATGCAGATGACCTTGAAGGGCTTTGCGCAGAGCCAGGCGGCGTGGCTCTGCGTGTGCTCGGTGAAGCACACCTTGGAGGGGTCGTACAGGCACGGCTTGTTCTTGCGCGCCCGGTTGGTCTTCTCGTACTCCACGTGGCAGTTGAGGGCCTTGGCCGGGCGCCCCTCGGGCAGGGTGCTCTGCTCAGGAGGTGGGCGAGGGAGCGGCAGCGGGGCCGGCACCAGAACCTCGAAGCCCACCGCTTTGGAGGGGGGCACGATGCTGACCGAGACGTTGCCCAGGCTGGAGGCGTTGTGGCGGGAGGGAGACCCACAGCGG
>NW_010175904.1:1160-1499 GCF_000695765.1 Mesitornis unicolor
CTCGAGGGGGCTCAGCTGCACTCAGCCGCCCGGGGTGGAGTAGTGGGGGCTTCAGGGTGCCATAAGGGACATCCTTGAGGAGGCCAGAGGTGTCCAGCTCCAGGTACCCCAGGGTCTTGGTGATGTGGCCCCCAGCACACACCGTCTGGGGAAGAGAGGGCAGAGACCCCGTGAGCTGTGGCTACTGCCCCAGCTCATCATCCTGCCTGTCCCAATGCACTCTCCCGTGTCCGTGTACCCCTCCAGGACCATGCACCCCCCAGCACCAAGCCCCCCCATCTACCGTGCCCAAGCCAGGCACACACTGCTCCAGCCCCTGCTCATCCCCACCCGTGCCCA
>NW_010175905.1:0-5398 GCF_000695765.1 Mesitornis unicolor
GGGGGAAGGTCCTATGGAAATATCTTCCGGGATTAAAAGGGAGAGGAGAGGGCTCCTCTTTATATTTACGCATACCTAGAGGTCCCTATGGAGCAACGCAGCCCGCAAGGACCGCGAAACTGCAGCGCGCACACACCAAAAAACCAACCCCAAAACCCAACCCCACGGAGCTGAAAACGGATATTTGAAAAAGTAAATGCTGTATGTGACCAAAAAAAAAACCAAAAACCACACAACCAAAAAACCTCGGTGATTTTGTTTTCTCATGCCCTCGCCTCTAAACCAGCTGCACAGCCAAGCTCAGGCTGCTTGGCCCTTCCAGCTCCGCTGGCAGCGAGTCAAGAGCTGATAAGCATTTGGGCGAGACAGCTCAACTGCTGTGCTGGAAGAAAAACAGCTGCCATGATTGCTGTTTGATTGAGAGCGCTTACACACACGCACAAAAAAACATATCGGGCTGCAAAGACGGGCCACAAATGCCGGAGGATTCGGCTTCAGAGGATCAACACGCATTTCCTTTAAAAAAAAAAAGTTTTATGCAGTTTCTCCTCCATTCCCCCTCCCCTTTTTTAAAGAAAACGTACTGCGTCGACTTGCTTTTCTTCTTCCCATCCCCCCCTCCATAACCTCAAGCAAACTCAAGGAATTGTGCCAAAAGTCCCGTTGCTAGTTACCAAGTGCATTTTTTTTTGAAACGTCCCTTTGATACTTCTTTCCCTCCTGCTCGCCATGGAACACGCCAGTCAGATAATCTTTCCATTACTTACAAGAAGTCATTAAATAAAAAAACCAACTCCTAGCTGAAGGTTCCTTTCTCTCTTTCTCTCTCACTGGGCAGAAGGAGGGAAACGAGCAGGATATTTTTTCTCTTTGCCGAGTCCAACATTTGGCTTTTTCCATTTGTGGCAGATCACTGTAACGCTATTGTAAAACAACTTCCTGCCCCTTTTGGCTCGCGTTCCAGAAGCTGCTAGGCTAAGTTCATAGCACAAACTTTTTTCCCCCTTGCCGAAGAAGAGAGACAAAAAAAAAAATTCCTGCAAATTGTTTCCCCCCTTCTTTTTTCTGGCTAATGGACTCACAAGGTGAATTTATTGCAGCTCTTTAAGAACGTTACACAGGAGATGTCGGTAACCCAGCTGGATAATTCATAAGCTGAAAAGGTGGGGTCATTATAAATGTACGTCTGTCTGTGTCTGTGTGTGCGTGCATTTTAATTTTGTAATTTTGAACCGTAAGTCTTAATACCATCAGGTGGATAATGAGCTAAGCCGCTTCATCTGTCATACTAATTTGTATATCTATCATAGCACAGATCATTGGCTTAGTATATACAGCCTCCTACTTTCCAATTGCTTTTGTGCTCTAAGGTGACCTGCGTCTCTCTCGCCTTCCTCCCCTCCTCTGAACGCTCAGTCTGATGAAAATACCCACCGAGAGCTTCTCAGCCCTCCCTGCGAGAAACTGGAGATGTTGCAGTCTCTCTGCCGTAAGCCAAAAAGGAAAAAATAAGGCCTCCACAACTTGCTCTCTCACGATCTCCCTCTCCCTCTCTCTCCCTCTGTTTCTCTCATAGCAACAGCATTTCTTGGTACGCCTGCTTTGGCATACATCAGCATTTCTACCCGTCCAAGTGTCCTTTTGCGTCACATCTCGCCATTTCGCTCAACCAATGAAATCTCCTTGTTGCAATAAAAATATAGATACTTTTTCTGTTATTGGTATATTCAAAACATTTTTTTTACGTGCTCTCCTAACAAAAAACGTTGTCAAGCATTTGATTTGCTCTACGTGAGAGCGAGGAAAAAAAAAAAAAGGAGACCGTACAGGATTCAACCTTGAAGAGTCTTCTTTGTGGAAAATACGTTACCGTAAGAAAAAAGGGGAAACTTCCCTTTTCCTTACTTAAGGAAAATCAGAGTTGTCCCTCTCATTTAAGATGTATTTTGCTTATGCTATCATTGCTTTCCTGATGTCCTGTTAAAACAGCTAGGCAGTTTCAACTAATGGAAAAGTCAGTACCATGTGTTTCTGAGACTCTGTTAAATATTCTTCAGGAAAAAAAGATAATAATTGATATTTTATTCCTCTAAATATTGATCATGAGGCGACAGAAAAAATTGCAATGGAAAAAGAAAACCGGTAGATGTGAGTTTCTGTCTCTTGCAGCTCTCAGATCCCATCCAAAGAGGCTGCTCACTCTCCAACCTTCTGCTTAAAAATGCACTATCCTGCAAAATGGAGCAAAGGTCTTTGGGAGCCATAGACTTTTTCCAAGACGCGTTTCCTTCTCACATCAACTCACACGATTTCTAAAAATGCAATATTTAAATGCTCAGCTGCAGTAATGACAGTGACAAAGGCTTAATACTATTTACAATATATTACAGCTTAAAACACAGCCATTCCCAGAGCCGTATGTGCTCTGCCTAACTGGTCAGACTGGCAAAAGCAAGCAAGCAGGCACTACTAAGAACAGTACAGACTGCATTTGATGGAATATAATCTCTACCTATACATTGTCAAGTATATGAAAACCCATCTCATTGTTTTCAGGCCTGACTTTAATCACATTTGCTCTATTCAAATGCACAACATTAGGCAAGTTTAGAAGGCACAGGGTGGCACGTGTGGGTTTCTCGGAACGGGCTGGCCGTGCCACATCTTGAACGACTACTGCAGGGGCGTATTTAAGGAACCTCTGCTATACATTTTTATTCAGCCTCAAATCTCAACAAAATGCTCAACCACTGGCATTCTGAGCAGAGCAAACATTTCTTTTGTAAGCCAAATATATGTTTTATGGTTTACCCTCACCAACTTTTTTTTTTAAATGGTGTGAAGCCACAAAATGTTTTTAATATTTCTTTTTTGAGAATTACAGTAGAAGCACACTAGAGATTATCAGGACATAGCTGAAATGATATTTAAATAGTAACTTTCCCACAAATTTTTATTTCGGTAAAATGATACCTAGTAATTCTGACCTCTTCTAATAACTTTGGTATCTATTGCATACAGACTGTGGATGCAGAGGATGTGTATGCATAAATTCTGGGTGGTTAAAAAGTAAAAGCAAGCAAAATTTCTGGGTAAGAGACTTAGCAGCAGCCAGCCATAATGTCCAGCTACATCTCTTATCATTTTTGTTTAAAAATAATGGCATGACATCTGTGATAGTATTTATTTTAACAGAACATGCACAGATGAGAATGTTAACCCTACCCAGAAAAAAAGAGACTATACACGATAGTGGATTCGACAACTTTTAATGCCAATGCAGTATAAAAGACAGACCTCTTTTTTAGGGAAGGATCAGACTCAAGTATAGAAATATCTTAATTGATAATGTTTTACTTGCATTTTCTAGATTTTCTGAATTATCCTTCTCCTTTCCCCTTTTTTCTCAGAAACTACTTTTATCTCCTTATTTATTTTTGTATTTTCTATATAAAAATTCAGATCTCCTTGTTCTTCACTCTCCGTGCCTATCCCTTCCTTTCTCACTTTTCGCATAAATGTGAAAACAGCTGAGTTTCATCTCTGCTTTTGCCTGTCTCATAACTGGGATAATTCTGGTGTATTTGGTGGGATAAAAGTGCACTGCCTTTACACAATTATGGCTTGGATTCATTCGTTGAAAGTTATCCTACTTCAAGGATATCTAAAAATGCATTCTATCTGTCACCATAGTTGTAAAATAAGATGGAAAGTCATCTAACTTTAGGTTACCGCAGTACTAAAATATAAGGATTCAGGAAAGAGGAAAACAATTAAGTGAAGTCCAACTTGTAAGCTTCATTTAATAGAAATGGAATTCCAAAAAGGGAAGTGGAGGAAGTGTTTTAAGATTCATTATGCCCGAATTAACTCAAATTGTGTAAATAGTAATAAGCCAATGTCTTCACACCACAGTTTGTATTATTACATCATTTTATAAACTCTCTCTTTCCCCTTATCACAAGTTCTGCCTATCCGAAACTCATTACAGATACTCTTGCTATACACTAATTCATTTGCTTATATTTCAACTCAGAGTGGTATCTCTTGTTCTTTTATCTCAGTTTTATGTAATACAGACATCAGCACTAAGGTCAACTCTAAACATATTTTTATGGGTTTTTTTCTTTCTAAATAATATAGCTCATTTTCAATATGAGGTGATTTCTAACCTAACAACCTCAGGAAATGTTTTCTAAAAAATGACGAGGTTCATGAGTTAAAAAAACCCAACAATCCAATCAACCACTTTTAAATTTTTTGGGGGGATTAAGCTATCCAGAAAAGTGTAAATTCGCATTTTTGGATTTTTTTTTTAAATTATATCAGTAAAATAATTCCAGTGCATGTTATAAAAAACATCACCAAGAACAGCTTAACATTTAGAGAACTTTTCTTTTTAAAAACACTCTCCAGGGATTAAAAAAAAAAAAAAGCAACACAGTCTTGTCCATCGTTCCCTAAAGGGACCTAAGGTGCTTTGTGGGATTATTGCTGGTGTACACTTCATAGAAAGGACTGTAATTACACACTGCATAGGTTACTTGGGAAAGTTCTATTCTACTGTTGAATAACTCGCATTAATTCCAATAGATCAGTGGTGTATTCAATTATAGGGGGAAACATTTAAATACCAAATAAAGACAATTTTGAAGTAAGTGATTCTCAACTGTAAAAGCAAGCTGAACAAGGATGTATTTCCACATTCTTCCCTTCGAAACATAACAAAGCATTTTGCAAAAACACTTTCTTCAGTACACTGTATTTTAACAGTAATGTTTTAGAGCAAAGTTGGCATTAAACCTGTACCAACACAAATGAAACTCTGGCTGTAGGACAAGTGTTTCGGTTTTTAATTTTTATTTTTTTTTAAGAAAGGAGGCATTGCATTAGCAGGTTTCTTTTTAAGGTTGTTACTGACACAATTTTGTTTATCTTGCAACTGTTTTTTTTACTGGACAGAGCTGTACTCTTGAAACTGAGAGTATTAATATTTTGCTTATATACTGTGCTTACTGATGAAAATGTACACCAGCAGCAGCAAACCAGAGCCCAAGACAAGATTTTACTTACTGGCTTCTACTTATTTGTCACAGACAGGCTACGAAGCCCCTGGAGGCTACCTGATCTGCATATACCTATTTGACAAAGAGGCGCAGGCTGGGAACCAAGTGATGGCATAGCCACAGCTGGTTTTACGGCCAGATAAGCAGCAAGCTCCTCAGCTGCAAAACACCACAATTTTATTTTATTTTTTTTTACCGAAAACGTGACTACACTTTACAGTACTGCCAGCCTCCCCGGCTGCTGCGAACTCCCTCTCTGACCGACTGTAATGCATTTTTCACGCTGAGCGCAGACAACACAGACCCGCACTCAGCATCCCTGCTTCCTGCCC
>NW_010175906.1:0-12340 GCF_000695765.1 Mesitornis unicolor
GGGCCAAGGCGGGCTCCGTGCACCGCGGCTGGTCCCAGCGAAAGAAGCCCCAGGGCCAGCGGAAGGGAGAGGGGCCGCCCCGGGGCTCCCGGCCCGGCAGAAACCACGGGACCGGCTACGTGGCTGGGGAGAAGACACACCTCTTGTCCTAAATCACCAGCTGGAGCGTGTGCCTAGGAGCAGGGGTGTTGCTGTACGCGCACGCTTCAAAGGACCAAGGCTCCTTACTGACTCTTATGGCCCCCTAAGGCAACAGACCCCTTAGGTCACCCCACTGAAACTGAAGGTTCATTCTTTTCCGCACATTTTTAAACTATCGCAGTTAGAGTGTGGCAAACTTAACTTCAGGCTCAGTTTTGTGCTGCACAGAAAGGTAGGGTTAATATTTCATTAGCAAGGAAGGTTTAGGAAAGATGCTCTCCTTAGAGCTGCCTTCAATTCAAGAAATGACCCAGTGCAAAACCCACCACACAAGACTGGGAGCACAGGAGCATAGAAAGCTTGTCAGAGGAAAAAATATTAGTACATACAAAAATATCTCAAATGGACTCTCGCACCTGAGTCAACTCTAATACTCCACTGAAAGGCATGTGCCTCTGGGACAAATCTGAACCTTGCATCAGGGTGAATTTCTACCTGCGTTACCTTAAGCAGGGTTACCTAACTCAGGCACCACCTTTCAAAGCTCTTGCTTCTCCTGGCCTATGGCAAAAGTGTCTGGGCTTCTCAGCTTTTTAGCAAGCACACTTGGGATGTAACAGGCTTTTGGCCAACACTTTGCAGGGAAGCGAAGTTACTGCCTGCTAAGATGTCTCTCAAGTCAAAAGAAAAAGAAGGAGGCGCAGTCAGCACGATATGGGATGCAACACCAGTTTTCTCACTGGGAATTCCATTAGGATGGAACAGTGAAAGTTATAAAATACAGAGATCAGAGTACCAAGGCACATAAACCAGTAAAAGAAATGTTGTTGTTCTAGTGTGAGAGTCTATTGAGCACCTGGCATCTTTCATGCCCTCAGTAAGCATCCTACAGTTTCAGTTTTCCTCTAGAATAGGAAAAAAAGAAAGAAGGAAAGAAAGAAGGAAAGAAAAATAGTTAAAATGCTAAATGTTTCATGAAATGGAAGCTCTCATTTTCCAGTCGGCCCTACTTAGCACACTGAAAACAGCACTTAGCTAGAAGCAAAGCCAGTAGCATGCAGTTCAGGACTGTTAAAAGGATGGAAGGTATTAATAACATCCTGGGAGCAAACTCAGTTTTTGTTGTCTACTGTGACTTGTGCTCAAAATCATCACTCTGCATGTCTTAATTCATAAGCTGTTTATTTATATAGGCCCTTACACATGCACCAAGTCACAACAAAAAGCTAAATGAAAGTGTCCTTCTCTGTCCTTTACATGTCCCCACTTACCCAGGATCGTTGTTCCAGCTCCACTCCTTAGCAATACCTGCTCTACAGCAATCACAGAAGACTACCATGCCATGTCAGGGCAGGTACCAGACTACAGCTGTTACCTCTCCTTCACCCATGGTTGTCCCTTGGTTCTCTGCTGTACCCATCAGTGAGCATCACTGTTCTCATCAGTCAGCAAGCCTGCAGCCCCTCTGGAACAAGGCCAGAAGCAGTTTGTACAGTGAAGACCTAAAACACAACTGGTGGTTCTCGGGAGCTTCTGTAATAGCACAAAAAATAATAGTCCTCTTTCTGCAAATGCATCAGCAGCATGTTTGAGATGAGAACAATTCTGGATCTGGCAGATCAAGGACAGTACAGCGAGATCTGAAGTCAAGGTGCCCTCCTTGCTTAGCAGCCAACATGGAGCTGTAAGTGAAGGGACTCTGATTTAAAGACACCTGTAGTGGAGTGCAGCACCAGGTACCAGGAGAGACATGCATTTACATTTTATACGTATTAAGCTTGCATGGGAACAGGTAGGCATTATCACTTGGAGATGCGAGGACAAGCGTATTGGACAAGACACAGGTGTCTGTAAGATGAAAAAACTGAGAATGCAACAGGTAGCTGAAGTTTGAGACCTCTGTTCCCTAAACTAACACAGTTGTTCTTGGAAAATCTACGCAGAATAAAGCACAAAACCACTAATGAAGCAATCCCTGTTTCTTTGAGGGGGTTTCCATCACCTTCTAGCAAGGTTGATGATCCAGGATTAACAGGTACTGATCTGTCAAGACTTCTGTCTTTGTGGGACAGGCTCCAAGGGGCCAATTCCTGATTTACATCAGAGTAAAGGAGAGCAGACTCAAACCAGTGAAAAGAATGAATGCTACTTGCCATTTCCAAAGAAGGGCCATGAGGACTACAAGGAGCACATCTTCCTCTTTCAAACTAGGTAAGTTTAAGTAAGTTTAAACAGCAAAATGGAAGCATAAAAATGGCAAAGGATGATTCTTTAGGAACCGAGACGCATATGACTCAAGTGTTTACATGCCACAAAATAGTAATATCATGTACCCAATTAGCTAAATCTAAACCCAGTAAACAAAGCCTATGGAGCTTGGAGAGATAAACAGAGCTGACATAAATCAAGATATTGCTAGATGAGTTAACTCATTTTAATCCAAAACAAAGGTAAACCAAAATACAATTTGTTTCTCTGCAAAGGGACAGCATGTACCCAAACAATATTTCAATGGGACATAAGTGGCGCATAAATCTTGCTATGGCTCCATCGATGGGCTTGCACTACTCAATAATCATGCAAATAACATCTCAAAAGTTACTGTGACAATGCTTCAGATATTTAAATTTTGCCATCAGCGGAACACAGGTATTAGAAATGATAGTGTTCTTGAATAAAAGCAGAGATTGCATTTGCTGGAACACAAAAGAAAGCTGTGAAAGACTCATTGAGGTCAGAAGATAGTTACAGGGAACACAGCGTCATGTGTGTTTCTCCCTTATTAAATTAAAATGCCATTGGCCTTCTGAAGCACGGAACAGAAACGAGAATATGTTTGGGATTATGGAATTTAAATTAATACCTTCTACTAAAAAGAGGAGTGCACTGTGCTCTGATCAGAGGAAAAATAAGGTGATTTAGCAGACAAGGCTCTTTGCTAGGTATTAAAATAGCATAATGTGCATGAGTTCATCAGTTACAAAAGCCAAAAAAGGAAGAAAATCTACAAAAACTCACAGAAGAGACTAGTCAGGAAAGGCAATTTCCTTGTGCTCCTACAAAAGCAGGTAATAATCTCTCAAGATACTGGGTCCATTCTGTTTCTGGTTTCACCCATATTGAATACCTATAGTGCTTTGAACATTGCGACTGGTACACAGATAAACAGGCCTCTGCAGGTGGGTGAGAGTTGTTTTGGGGTTTCTTTTTGTTTGCTTGTTTTGTTCTTGTTGGTTGGTTCTTGTTTTGAGGGGGTTTTTTTGTTGGTTGTTTTTTTGTGGTTTTTTTTTCCCCACGTCTTTGCCCTTGTATTTTCTGGCCAAACGCAGGCGGATATGGTGAGAAACAGCCCATTAACCTCAACAGCTTTGGCCAAGCTGGCGCTGATGCAGATTTCCAGACCTTATCCCTCTGCAAATTTACAAAACTCCTACAGGAGCACTTGGTGCTCACTTCTTGACACTCTATGGATTTGTGATCAGTGATGGCACATTCTTTGGTGATGGCAGATAACCACTTCTCAGCTCCTTTCTTTGTAGGAGCCATTTGAGTAAAATCTGCCCTGGAAGGGGCCAAAAAAAAGAAAGTCCTTTTTAGTGCAAACAAGTACTTACCCCACTGTCATCGAGTATTTCTGCTTACTCTTTGCCTCTTCTTTATGAACCTGAGCACTGCTGAGCAGGAGGAATGGCAGGGTCTGCTTCAGAGACATCCTGAGCACGTACAGCTTCTGCGGCATGCAGCTCCACCAGAGCACGGAGCACTCACACCACAGCCAGTGAGAGCCGCAGCACAAAGTTCAGGGGTTTGCTGAAGGTCACGCAACACATTTGTGGCCAAGTAGGGAATCATCTGTCAGTCCTCATTCTGGTGATTTAATGAGAGGATTAGCCTCTTCCCGATCAGTATAAAATTGCACTCATTATAAGGCAAAGATTGCAGCTATCCTGCTGGAAACTCGACCACAGCAAAAGTACACCACACATCTTCTGACACCAAGAGGAAGAAGAGACAGAAGGTTAAAACAAAAGGAGACATAGCTTGATTTGTACATCAGAAATGAATGACCAATTCTGTGGTTGCTTTTCTGTGGTCAAAAAAGCAGTGCTATCCTATGAACAAGAGGGAACAGTAATCCCTTACTCCAGCTCGTGGTGGAGTGACTCACTTGGTAAAACCTCATCCTCCTCTCAGCAAACAAAAGCAGATTCAGAAGAAAAAGAAAAGATGTCCCATAGCCTTGATCATTTAATAGGTTTATCCACAGACACATGAAAAGCCCATAGTAATGAGAACTTAGTAGTTGCACTTCCAGACACTAAGAAGAAATCTAATATTACGTGTAAAGAAGGCTTTGTGTATCAAATCTCTCCAATCTGAACTAGTGAGAAGGGGTTGTTCTGGATATTGTTCAGCACAGTAATGCTTCCTCAGAAGCTGAAACTTCTAGGACTTCTCCAAACCTATTTTGGTCGCAGTGCCAGCAGCTCAGAACAGATGCTCTGGAAAAAGGGGCAGCCACATACTGCTCCTTCCACTCGCTTCCAGTGCCCTGCAGCTTTGCAGCCACAGGATGTTTTGCAATATGTTTAGGAACCCTTGATGGATTTCTCTGCAACACATTTTTATAATTGGCTTTTGAAGCCAGTAATACTGTTGGTCTCCTGTCTTTTGCTAAGAAGTTCTACAGGTTAATCGTGTACCGGGAAAAGCTTTTATTAGTTTAAAACTGCTTCTTGGTAGTTCCATTTAATGCTCACCTTAGCAGTTACAAAGTGCTAATTTTATGTTCTCCACGACAGTCATGGTTTTATATGCCTCTGTTGAATTTCCCTCCTCAACTGTTTCATTTCTGAGGACACCTGAAAATGCCTAACCGGTTCCATAGCTCCCCGGGCAGCAGCTATTCTGCACGCTCCGCTGACCTTGTCACCGTTTCCTGTGTCTTTCTGGTTCTGTCGCATCTTTTTTGAGACAGGATAACTGGAGCTGCACGCAGAACTCGAGGTGTGAGTGCACCAGGGATTTCTAGCACAGCAGGATGATAGGTCCTATTTGCTCTCTGTACCTTTCCCAATAATTTCCGCTTGCCTCTGCTGAGCTAGCACTTTCAGAGATCCACACTGTCTCTGGGGTCTATTCTCAGAGACAGGGCCCCAGAAGCACCCCTTACCCTCTGTGACAATAAATATATATATTTTTAATCCATCGGTGCATTACCCTGCACTCCCCAGTTTATACTGCTCTTAGTTCACCAGATGCTGTGTATCAGGAGTTCTTTCTGCAACTCTCTCCTGTCCACTTCTTTTTTTATGACTCCAAATGATTTTGTCTCCTCTCCATCTCCTCACTCTTCATGATCATTTAGGAACATGTTGGACAGCACAGTCCTGTCCCTCTCCACTGGCAGTTTCCCCACTGATGAGGCCTGACCTCTTTTCTTTACAGGAAACACCCAGTGAGGGAAGCATATTAGAAATCCAAGCCTATGACTTCTTCTGTATCACCTTTGCTTGGATGCTCAGGGAATGCCAAGAGATTTGGCAGGCATGTTCCCCCCGACAAGAGCTATGCGGACCCTTCCCCAGATGACCAAACCTGACTGCCAGTGTCAGACCCCTCACCGCAGGGTGAGGATCTCTGCAGCCCCTCTCAAGGGAAAGCATGCAGGAAGGCAGAAGATCCCTGTCTGCCAATCCCTCCAGGCTCAGAGGCCATGAGAGGGGAAAGCAGATTAAAAGGGTTGTAATGCAGCCAGTGCAGGGAAGATCTGACCCACAGGGCCCCAGTTACTGAGGTTATTAATCCCGGTAGCGGTGATGGCTTTGCCTGAGGTATGATCCAGGTTTAGAGGGCAACAGCTTGCAGTTGTGCCAAGAGGCTTTTGAGGAGGGCGAGCAAGCAGCTTGCTGGCAAGCAGTGCTGTTGGGCTCTGCCCACCGGACAGCCCCTTGGCTCCTCTGCTTTCAGCAGGCAGCTTTCCACCGCGGCAAAGCCAGCATTGGAAGAGGTGCATCTTCCAAATTCAACCAGGGTCTGCTCTTTGCTCTCCCCCCAATTCACTGTGCGAAACATGAACAACTAGCAGGCCGCTTTCCTCATCTAGGAGTGCAACTAATCCATCTTTCTCACAGGGAAAAGTTGGGAGGCTTCATAAAGGAAATTTTCTGAGGACAAGTACAATAGAGTACCTCTGCATGAAGCCAACTCCCCATCCCCTCCAGCAAACTCCTTCCTAAATGTTCAGGAGTGTATCTGAGGTCAGAAGCAGCATCCATGGAAGTATGAACCTCCTCATCTGCCTACTTCCAGTGACACTTCCAGAGCCTTTTACTGTCATCCAGATCTGAAGCAGATTTGTTCTGGCATGCTAATACAACACGTGTGGCACAGCCTCATCAAGACAAGCAAGTACTTGGCTGCCTAACTCCCTGCCTTGGGAATGGTGGTACAAGAAACGCTTTCTGCTCCAATTCACAGCGTCTCCGATCACAGGAAAGCCACTACCGGGCACCACGGTTCAGACCCTCACTCATTCAACTGGCGGCTGCGGCTGATGAGCACGTGAAGACACATTTGAGACACAAACTGCACTGGCAAGACCACTGCTCTGGGACATGTAACCCCCAGCTCCTCCAGTACAGCTCCGCTAAGGCAGCGGGGTCTCTACCAGACCCACACACAGGTTTGTCCCTGCTGGTTCTGAAGGCAATAAAAAATTACAAAAGCTGGACATTAAATAATAACACTACAGAGTAGTTATAATGTGGTTATATATGTAAAGGAAAGTTCACGTTTCGGGAGAATTGAAGACAGGATTTACAAGACCTTTGCAAAAGCCAACCTTGAAATCCTGGCTTCTTAAGACAGGGCTTCCTACTGGGTGCATTTTTTCCAGGTGAACTTAGTTAAGATGACTTTTTGACTGGGAAAATTCCTTTTCTGAGCCTGTCTCACACAGTGTAGTCCTCAACAGAATGCAAGAGAGCTAAGAAAGAAAAATATATTCAGATTTTTTTTCTCAGGGAACACTGGTGCTTTAAAGAAGTAAAAAAATCAACACTCACTTTTCCTTAAAAATGACATTTTCTAAAATACTTCAGAAACTCAACTTTGGTGAAATATTTTGACAATATTATAAAAATAAAGTTGCAAGGAAAGGTTTTGACCTTATAAAAATGAAACATTTCTGTAAGTTTTTCAAACAAAATTTGACAACTGAGGAACACCAGGAGTGCTTGGCTGATACTGGTGTGAACAGGGAAGAGCTTAACTCCCACCCCATGAGACCACAACTCCCCCACTGCTGCTGCAGCCCCAGCCCCATGCACGGTGATAGGCACGTACCACAAAAGTGCTTCAAAGGACAGAAAGGACTTTTGCTGTTCATAGCTTCAAGACAAATGGTGAAGGCAGCCAACCGACCAAGCTCAGGAACTGCCAGCTACAATGCAGACCCACTTCTTCCATCCTCTGCTATGAGAATACATACCACATTTGGGGCTCTTTCTTGCATTTGATTCACGGCTTAGGGCCTTTGAAGGTTTCTGCTGTTAGCTCTTCTCTGCAGCCATTAGAACCAGGCAATATCTAAATATGCCAAGTTGATTCTTACGTAACGGCTTGGGGATTTAAGAAAGGCCCTGAATCTTCTAAGAGCCAGCAACACCAGTTTGCAATAATCACACCAGTGACAGGTAACATGGTTGGCTCCCAGAGATGCGAATCATTGCTGACTTGTGACACACTCGGTAATGGCCTTACTGTGCCTCCACTGAAAACAGCGCAGTGCCAGCCCAGACCATGGCTTAGACTGATTATCAGCCTTTGGAAAGTTCTGCTCCCCCATGAGAAGGTAAAAATCCTTTCCTCAGCAGCTGAAGATATTTCACTTATGCTGAGGGAAAAATTCCAGCAAGTCCCATTCCAAAGCATGCATATTCTGTTAAAACTGGGGAGGAATGAAAAGCGTTCAAGTGAAAGATGAAGCACCATTCTACGAAGATTGCTGCAGGGCACAGCAAGAAAGAGGAAATCACAAAAGATGAATGACCAATGGATGGAATTTCAAAAGGGAAGTAAAATATGGGAGGCAAATACTTCTGTGTGCAAGCAGATAAATCAGTGAGACATCACTTTATCAGCAGGGAAACGTGCACAAGGCATTACCAAAGGCCTTGAAGGTCATCACTGCAGTGGCTGTCTACTTCCCACCAGCAAACTTCAAAACCTGGACCATACACAAGGCACATGTGATGGACCTGGCACAGCACAAAACGCATCTCAGCACAAGCTAAATCTGTAGCTGAAGCAGCAGAACAGACCAAGGAAGGGTTAGAAGAGAGAGAGAGGCTGCAGAGGATTTATCAATAATGTCAGAGAGCTGGGGCCAGATTCAGACCTGCTATAAACGGATACTGCTCCATGAGGTCTGAATTTAGCCCATACATTTCAAGCACAGATTTTTTTATTTTTTTATTTTTTTATTTTTTTTTTATTTTTTAACAGGCACTTTAGGGATTCAAAGCTAGAATGATAAAGCTGAGCTGCTGGCTCTGCCAGCATGTGCTAAGCTATTTATGAGTCACTAAAACACACCTTTTTAATTCTCACCTTAGCTTGTGAATGGCACATGGCCAAGGCACCTTCTCTGGCTACTGGAGAAAAGTCATCACAACACGTTATCTGCTGAGGCCACTGGCAGAGCCACTGCATCGACTCCGCTGCAGGACACGTGTGACCTCCAGCCAGCCCTGTGTTAGCCTTCTGCCTGCTTACACTGGGACAGCCACAGACATTGCCCAAACAAGTGCCCCATTACGGCAGCAGGAAATTTTAGGAAATCTGTCCAGTGCTTTGCAACTCTCAGATGAGGAAGCCCCTGCAGAATCAAAACACAGAAGCACGAACTTGTCCTGAGTCCTCAGTGCTGCCTGCCCCCACGCACCACTTCTGTCCCTGCACAAGTGCTCCTGCCAGGTAAAATGGGCTCATGAGCGAGTGGAATCACAGCCACCACTTCCACTCCCAAAGAGCTGCAGCCTACAATTCAGCAGTAAAACAGTAGTTATGACGAGGAAAAATGTCCAAACAAAGCAAAACTGTTCTGAGCAGGCTCTCACATGTCATGCATCCATCCCCTGACCACGGCCAGAACTATTTTCTTCCAGCTGGCATTTGTTTAAACCCCCAACACAGAGGCAATCTCAACTATGCAGTAGTGGAGTTCACATAAATGCTCCTTAGATGTCACATCCGTCCCCAGGAGCAGTGAAAGGAGCCTCACTTTGCTCCACCTGGTTATTTAGAAGGCCAGCTTCACCTTCAAGTCCCAACACTCCGAGGCCTGACTTGCCCTTTCTCCACCACTTTGGTTCCTCCACTGTCATCCTGATCCCATAGGGGATTCTCCATCCCCCATTCCCCTTCCCACCCAGCTGTCATGCACAGATTTAGCAGGATGACTCAGACCTAGGGAATGCCAGCTCAATGTTCTCCTGCTATGAAGCAATCACTGCCTATCTCCAGAAGCTCCTTGTGGGTCTGGATTGGGGCTGCTGTGCCAGGCAGAGGGAAGCACTGGTCACTTTGTGAGGAAAAATGGACCTGCAGCAGGGGACCTCTTGCCTGAGCCACAGCTCCTGCTGCTTCTCTCTGTTACAGTCTCAGCTCATCCTTGCTCAAGTCTCACTGGAGCAGTTTCTTGTAAAACATAAGTTTAGCTATTTGCTTTTCATGATGGCAGAGCCACAGGCTCCTGAGGGCAGTGCCAGGCATGCTGTGAGGCAGCACGTGACATTTGAGGGTGTGAGGAATGGAAAGGCAGGTTCCCAGGGGGATCTCTTTCCTTTTCCCCTGCTGCGTTACAGCAAATGTCATGGCTACATGATCTGTTTTTCATTCCCCATTCCCTTGCACCTTATGTGTCAAGCCATAAAAGATAAAACCCTAAGGAATCCAGCATCACTCAGCAGCGTACAAAAGCACTCTGGTCCAGCTCTGCAGAGATGGACTGCATAGCGTGCAGTGTTGCAGGAAGAAAGACAAGTCTGATACCATCTGCCCAGCCATCTCCATTTCTGTTTGCTACACTTCTTGAACAGCAGCGATGGCAAGCAAGAGCAAGGCGTAGCAGAGAAAAGCCTTGCTCCTCACCCTGCTCCCTTAGATTGCCCTCCTGGTTACAGCGAGAGCTGTTAGGCAAGACCACAAATGCCCAAGATGGCTAATGCCAACACCAAACTACATGGAGAAAAGCAGAAAGATCGCTCTGATGATGCTCTCAGAGGACAGATTGTCCAAGATAACCTCTAGAAAAGCACGTAAGTGGGACTCTTTGGCCTTCACCCAGCTGCAGTAATTCGGCTGCCTCTCCCCAGAGCCAAGCCATCCCTGACATAGGCAGCAGGGGAGAGGGTGTTTCCTGGCAGAGTCCGTAGACGTGTGCCAGACACTGCATGGCCGTGAGTCAGGCTGTCCATGCAGAGGAGCGGGCACTACTCATGGTCAGACCCAGGGATGCCTCCTGGTGCTCAGCCACCGCCATGCCTCTTGGCACAGCACCTCTGGTCTCAGGCAGGAGGGCACTGGAACTGCCTCTTTGCCCATTTACCCAGACCAAAAGAAGTGAGGACATTTCTCAGCTAGCACATAAAGCATGACAGCCCCCGGTCTCCAGGTAAAACAACACGGCTGCCTTCGAAGAGAGGCAGAACGGACACCAGCTTTACTTGCACACCACTGGGGGAAGCGCCTGGTAATGGGCCTACATATAGACAGAGTAAATTAATAATCAGGAACAACCTCTGAGCTCACGTCTGCTCCAGCCTGCGAAATCTCTGAGCAGCTAAAACTAGAACAAAGCAATTCCTGGGGAAAAAGTCATAGGGAAAAGCCTGCACTGGTCTGTCAGGGATGCAGCAAGCGACAGTGCCTGGGTAATCTCACGTTAAAGTTTCTTCCTTCTGCTCTTCCCCAGCTTGCTTTCCCAGTTAGGCTCTCACCTTGCAGAAACTGTTGGGTCATGTCTCTGGTACCCCATGATTTCTTCTTTAATGCCATTCTCACCAAGGGATGTTTAATGTAGGATGCCTGCCGCAGACAGTTACCATTTCTTTCAGGAGTGTTTACGCTGACCAGGACTGATGGAGATGGGCACGTGGTGGCTTGGCCAGCCGGCCACACAGCAGCTGTGTTTGCACTGCACCTCACCCAGACCCTGCTATTTATATTTAATACTCCAATTTCCTTTTATCCCACATTTCACATTTCTTCACGATCTCTTTGTAATTCCATGTCCCTGCTAAGAACTCGCTCACTCACCAGAAAAGCCATTCTGAAAAGAGTGAGATTAAATAAGCAGGTGATGGTTCAGCCCAGGGCCAGGGTACTTCAAACAGACACAAAAAGCTGTCAGCAGACCAGTATAAAGCTTTTCCCTTAACACATCACAAGCAGTTACAGAAGGCAGAACAGCTGCTGTCTGCTTTTGCAAGGGCAGTAGCCTTGAATGCCCTTTCATACTATTACTGCTGTCAGGATCTTCCCACCCTGCAACTGCTCTTGAAAGAAGGGAGAAGGCCCTGGTAGCTGGGACCAGGAGGTCCAACTGGTCAGCATGTCCTCTCCAGTCTTACTTGGAAAGAGAAAAGGTTTATTGTAAAGGTTTTGTCTGATTCTTACTCTTCACATAAACACCATGACCACAGCTGAAGCATCACGAGGATTTACAGGAGCTTTCCCCTTTCGTGGTTGAGTGGCAGCCTTTCTGCACAGTTAAGGGTTACAAATGATACTATCTGTTGACAAGACTACAGGCAATACTTTCCCATAGTTTAATAATTGCAATGAGATGGGCCCTTCACTGCTGGCAGCAGTAGGGGTCACTGCAGCGTGCGTTGAGTGGGAGAACTCAACTAAAAATAAAAACCCAAGGGAAAAAACCCAACAAGCTAAAGCATCTTGTGACAGCTCACCCCAGAAGCTCTGTCAGTCTGCCAGGACTGCACTACCCAGGAGTTGGGAGTGAAGCAAAACCGTCCACTGTCTAATGCTTGACAGCTGTTTAACCCACTCCATCTTCAGCTGCTTTTCGTTGCTGGCTGCTTTTAACCTAGTTTTCTACCTACAGAACTCTCATTATCTGGGGAAGAACTACCCCATGTACCTGTGTAGGTTGGGGACTGACCTGTTGGGGAGC
>NW_010175907.1:0-238 GCF_000695765.1 Mesitornis unicolor
CCGACTCCGGTCCCATCCCTGGCCCTGATTCTTGTCAGGCACCTGGCTGTGGCCCCTGTGCCCGCTCATGCTCTGGGGGTCGTTGCCCCCGCCCCCGTTTTGGTCCCGGTGGGACCTGCAGCCGCCAGCGGGCACATGGGAGATGTGGTCCAGTTGGTCCCAGTCACCATCCACTGGAAGTGCTCTAAGAAAACGGACCGCCCGGTGAGGGATGAGAACATAGATATAGAGGCAGGAG
>NW_010175908.1:0-36399 GCF_000695765.1 Mesitornis unicolor
TGTCACGTTTGCAAGCCTCCAGTCAATTGAGCCTTTGAGATGAGTACTGGTCACTCTAGTCTCGAAAGCAGCATACACTGTATGTTCTGTACATGTAACAGGCAAGATATACATGCACCAGCTTACTACCTTCACAAATATGTGTGAACTAAAGGCTTAGTCCATAGAAAGCATCTGTATAGTTTTAGAAATCAAAATAATGATTGCTTATATATTCACAAGTGTGAAGTTCTGGAAATGACCTAGTGCCTGTAAGTGAAAACTCTTAAATTGAATACAGCCATAGATAATCCATCTCATTTGTATTAAATGTGCAGAATGCAATACGTTGTTTAAAGGTTAAACATCAAGCCTTAAATTAGTTACCTCAGCTCCCTCAGTAGTCAGTGGAGAGAAAGGAGCATCTCCAGAGTGTGGTTCGTCCCATGCTATATGTATGACTGGCATAAAAGTGGAGAAAAATGAAGAGATTTTCTCATTCTGAAGTTAAGGAGTGTTTAAAAAAATTGTCGTTGATCTTAAAGCTTGTCTTTCACCTTCAGAGCAGCACTTCAGGGACATGCTGATTTTTGTTGTGACATTTGCAGCATGTGACATGCCAGCATGTTAAGGCGTGTTTAGGCAGTGGCATAGGAACTGTGCCAGGCGAGGATTTTTTTTGCTACAGCATTTTGCACATGGACCAAGGTTATGACAAGATCTAGGTAGCATTTATCTTCCCCTCCAGTTTGCTCAGAGATACTTTGATTGGCTTATTGAGTTCTAAAAACCCTTTTTTTGTCCTCTATTATTATTTAATCAGGCTTAGTACTAGCAAATATATTCAATAGCAGTTTTACTGTCTGAGTAGCAGACCCTGATTGCAGATTCCCAGAGTAATGTATCCAAGATATGATGTTATGACAACCACCATTTTTGTTTCATTGATTGAGGACAGTAATGAGGTCAAAATCATACATCTAAAACTGGTTCATTTAAGCCTCTAATGAGCTGTGTGATATGAAAGCTTTTTTCATGTCTTACAGTATAGACACATACTGTGCAATAGGAAAAATACAGAAAAGCAAAACATCTGAAAGGGGTACATAATTTCTGAAGGCTACAGAAATAGCAAAATCATAATAATAAGTTTTGAATCTGTTAATCATTCTAATCACATAAGGGAAAATTATGGTTGATTAAGGAGTTGCAGTGCAGTCACTTGAGGCTGCAGTTCCACGTTGGCACTTCCTCATCACCGGAGGAAGGCGTGAGGACCAAAACACATGTTTGTGGAGTTTGTTGCTGCCCACAGGTTGCAGAGGTCCACTGTGCGAAGAGCTGTGGAGATGAGCATCAGGAGAGTGATGCTGATTAGAGTTGCAGTCTAATTTAAGATGCGGTTGAAGAGGTAGAAAATACTCCTGGAAGGGCAACTGAGAGCAGGAGGCTTCCGGTGCTGGAGGAACAGAGCCGTGGAAACTACCTCTGTGCAACAGTCTCATATGAATGTTTTTATTCAGTTATTTATCAGCGACTTTATGCCATTTTTAGTTATTTTTCAAAGTTTGCTCTAAAATCATAGGCACTAACTCATTTGTATCCACTACTAGATGTGTGTTCACATACCAAATCCATACATATGTAACTTTTCAGGTGTATCACTCATCTTTTACAGAAGTGCGTTCCTTTAGTTTGCAGTTGCTAATGTGGTGGCATACCAGCTACTCATAGACTTTAGATTGTAGCAGTTTGCAGTAGAATCACAGCTGTGTGTTACTGTCTTAAGTGCTTATCTTAAAACAACCCTTCTCATTTGTTGCTTCAAAGCACTGAATTTATGGGGTGGAAAACAGTCAGTGAAATTAATCACAGCTAAAAGAGCGCCAATTCAGCTTTATTGTGTAGGCTAAAACCAGAAACTATTTTTATAAAGATAATGATTTATTTTTTTTTCTATTCTGTGTTTATTCATGCAATATAGTGGCTACCTAGGATATCTGGTCTACTAGTCCCAAGATACTGATGGTTTCATTCACATCTTCCACACCCCATGAACAACATGACCAGAAATTAATTTTATTTAGTTGACAGTAGTTTCTTTTTTATCCTAAAAGTAAGTATTGAACTTCCAGTCTTAATAGTTATAGTAAGAATGATTAACAAAAGAGAACCTGAAACCCCTAGGCTAGGCTTGAGATTTCTCCAAGTCATAACACTGTTAATGCCGCATCTGCCAATGTTTGTCTGTAATTGAAATTATTTCATATGTTTTTAAAGATAGTATTTTATTCTTTATTATTTTCTCTTCCTCTTACTGTATCTATCTGTCTTCTAGGAAGAACACAGTCTTCTTATCCAACATTTTTTCTATCAGGTAGACCTGACTTTTTCCTTTCTCAGTAACTCATCTTTATACTTTTATTGTTTTTAAAATGTATTTCAAGTAGATATTGCTAACATATGTTGTTTTCCTTTCAAATGCCAGTTGTAGTGTAAAGATAAAATTAAAAGAAATTTGAATTAATTCATGTTGATAAATGAAGGACAACAACTCTTACCCTCACATGCCTTCTTCAGATGATATACTGTAATGCAGAGTATGTTAACTGTTTCAGCACTGGGATTTAACATAGTTACATTACATTCCCATCCTGAAATCTGTTTTTTACATTTTAAAAAATTGCCATTAAGTCAACACTGCATTGACTGGATTAAAATCTTCAAAGATGTCTCCTGAAAGACTGTCTCCAAGTGCAGAGCCGGGCTGTCACTGCTGTTTGTGTTGTACTTACCCCTCACTGGTTTTTGTGGGACCACAATTAAGGTGGCACTGGAAGATTTCTGTCCTTAGTGAGCATACCAGTCATTGTCACAAGATCATTGTATTTATTTCAGCCTGTTCCAGGGTTTTCTTCTCTGAGTCAAAGTTACCAGCCTGACCTGCCACAAAGGACAAGCAGCAGTCATCCCTTCTCCTCAGGAGTCACTGGATACAGGGCAAAGGAGAAAGAAGCAGCCAGGACCATTGTGACACAAAGCTATGAGATCAGAAAAAGCCTTGCGATTTTGGTGGTGGCTCTGTTTTCCCATTGCCTTTTTATTTTTTCTTTTTGAAAACTTGTTGTTAATATGTTTAGTTCATTCTCATCTCTAGTCTTGTCTCTCCATGCCTGGAAAAGGAGAGGGAAAATTAAGACCATTTTGAGCCACCTTCCCTCTAGGCCTGAAAAGAGACCCAGGATGGGTATGGATGCAGATGGATATTCTGGATATAGATGCAGATGGATGTGCTGAAGGCGCAGAACTAGTCAGGAGCCTGCCATACATCTGCTACTCACTTTTTTCTCCTTACCTATCAGATGCAAGGCTTTCTGTCCCTGCCCAATGTTTAGTGTTCCTCCTCATCTTACACTTCTCTTATCCACTCTTCTAATTTTTTTTTCTGCCTTTTTCTTAGGTGTGGTTTTCATTAATAAGCTATCCTTGTTGGCCCTACACACCTTTCCTCCCTCCTACACCTGTCTAGTTTACCAGGTCCATGTCAGCTTTCCTGTAGACTTTCCACCCCAGTATATGTTTCATTTAAGCTGAATGCTGGGCCCAACAATGGATACTTATGTCTCTTAAGTATAAGTATTCTCTTACAGCATTGGGCATTGCTCCTATGTCTGAGGGGCTGTGTGGGGATCACATAATCCTAGAATAGTTTCAGTTGGAAAGGAGATTGAGAGTTCATCCAGTCCAACCTCCCTGCAGTGAGCAGGGACATCTTCAACTAGAGGAGGTTGCTCAGAGCCCCTCCAACCTGACTTTGAATGTTTCCAAGGGTGGGACATCTATTAACTCTCTGGGCAACCTGTTCCAGTGTTTCACCACCCTCATTGTAGAAAGTTTACTCTACATTCTTTTAGCTTAAAACCATGACCCTTTGTTCTATCGCTGCAGGCCCTACTAAGGCCCTGCTTAGCCATGGTAGACTTGAACCAGGGCACATTCAGGCACTGAGGGATTTCTTGGAGCATCTAGTTGCCAAATTCATTTCCACAGTGTATGTCAGGAGGGAAGTCGTCCAGAAAAGTTTGTTTTGTTTAAAGTCAGTACTTTTTTCTAGGAACCACAAAAAGCAGCTTTGTTTAAATGTTTCAGTTTGTTGCTCCAGTGTGAAGTGACAAGTTATCTGATGAGACTGGAGATGGAATCTGTAGAGCTTTGGCAAAGTAATTATTTTCCTGCCTTTCCCTGCCTAATTTGAGTCTGAAATGGGATATCTGAACAATTTTTGCATACTTAAACAACAAACTTCAACCAGATAGCAGGTGAAAGATTGTTTTTGTTAAAAAATTACTGGCAAAATTGGAGGTCACTGAAAGAAGGGAATGTCATGGAAATTTTTAAGCAATACACGTGCTGAAACTTCCCATCTCCTGTAAACAGCTTCAAGGTTTTGCTTTTAGCAGTATCTCTAGAAATAATGAGAAATAGTGCAGAAGATTAATGACAGTGCCATTAGCATAATGTTGATTATAATTGGATACACATTATAATAGCTTCACACTATGATTAGCCGTTCAGATTAGGATTATTGTAGGTTTAGAATTTTTGAATTTTACAGAGGTTTACCGTGGTACTTAGTTGCTTTCTGTGACAGGTTTTTTTAACAGCTTTACCAAGATTTAACAGAGAGAAGTGAAGCAAAAACTGTTTTTCCTTTATGCAGACTGCTTTTGTTTGATATTCTGTTTATGCACTTATAATAGTCTCAGAGTAGTGGACCAAGAAAAAAGTCTTTTCTATCTTGTATATTAAAGACATTTGTAAAATTACTGCATGCCAAATCCAAATCCCTCTTAATAACACTGCATTCAAGGCATAACAAGGCTGTTGCAAGGCTACTGTTAATGAATGGTCCACCTTCCAGCTCCTTTGAACTTGCTTTTAACATGTGGATATGCATATAAATTGGTACTAAAAGAATCTTTCCTGTTTTCTGGGAATTGCTGGAGGGAGAGAGGAAATGAGACAGACAGACAGGTGGACAGACAGGTGGCTCTAATATTGCACAGTTTTTGCTTGATAGTCATGTAAACTCCAGCATAGATCTGGGATATAATTTTTAATGTATTCAGCATAATATAGACTAGATGCTGTTTAATACACACGTAAAAGCTTTTTATGTCCTTTCCTCAGATGTTTTCTTGTGGAACTTTAATTTAGTACTCAGTTTAATCCCCTGAGTTCTTCAGAAACCAGTATGTTTTCAGCTACCATTAATCTCTACTGGTTTGTCTTCAAATTCCTGTGGTTTTCAAGAGAAGTCCAAAAACACAGCATAAAGTTTAAAAACCTTATCAAAAAACTAGTACTGTACAGTACAGTTAATTTTCACATAGAGACATCTCCACCAAAGTGATATTTCATATGAAAAAGTATAATAAACTGGCAATTCTTCAAAGAGAAGGCACAATGTGTTTCTCATGCAAAAACACTTTTAAATGAAAATTCTGTTCTTCAAAGATTTTTTTGTTGTTAATAGTTTGTTGTAATTTACAGGAATATAGGGGATGCATTTAGGGAGAAAAGAGAATGTTAATAATTTGCTAAAAACACTGTATTACCAGATTATGTCTCCTGAATAATCATGTCCAGTATCTACCACAGTCATCTTGCAGTCCCTTTTGTAAATGTACTCAATACTATTTAAAAAATAATGCATATGTTTTGCCCACGTATGGTTTTTATTCTTCTTGCTTACCCGATTTGCCCATACACTGTTCCATTTTCACTTCATCTTGCATGGGTATCAGGCAAAAGTATTGTACATATCATGCATTAGAAAATAGCACAGGCTCTTTTCCCTTTCTTTTCTGGATCTCTGCTTCATATACACTTAGAATACTTTTGTACTCCCTGTGTTTTTTATTTCCTTCATCATCTTGTTGGCACCTCCTAGTCTTCTGGGCTGGATTTCGTAATATCTAATCTGAGTCACCTAAAAGGTGAGCATCCAGCCTAAAATAATTGTTGAAGTGGAGAGAAAAGGGCAGGCACCTAGTGTGTGTGATTCATCCCACCTAAGATACCAGTTTTGTTCAATATGAATCATGACCAAAAGATATTCTCCGCTAACCACAGAGAAATCCTCAATGGCTGGCTGAGGCTAGAAATCTTTTAGATGCTCTGTTCCTGATTGTGGGTCATCAGCTTGTCTTTCATAGTACTGTGGTTGGGAGGATCGTATTAGTCAATGGATAGTTGGTATTTATAGTCTGAACTGGGTAAGTTGAACGTGATAGTCTGTGATCACTTGTACACAAAGACTTTTTCTTGATTCTCCTGGTAACAAAGAGAGTTCCCTTGTGGAAGAATGCAATAGATATGCTTGTGTAAAGTATACAGCCCAGGAAAAAGCTATTCAAGAGACAGAGGATCATTGCCTTTACTCCTGCATCTCTCTTCCCTTTTCACAAGGCCATGTGACACCAGCTATACTGGAATAAAGTGTCAGTGCACTGAAAATGCAATTATTGTCAGATTTTGAAGTAGCATACTACTGCTTTAATAAAATGATTTGTTCTGTCTCTACTGTTTCCTTCCAAAGTTAGTCTTGGGATAAAGTGGTGGATTTAACTAAAATGACAGCTTGCAAAGAACTACATGGGAGGATCAAACACTGAATATATGTGTCTCAGCAAATCTGAGGTAGCAGACTTCTTACTATGAGAGCTGTAACAAAATACCTGAAAGAAGTTGTATTAGTAAAGTGGAGAGTGTCATTATAACCCTTCTTGGTATGCACATTCTGAAAAACAGAATTTATTAAGAGCAGTCTACATTTGTATCTCCCTAATGGTTTTCAGATTTTTCAAGTTTTTCACCAACTTCAGTCTTAATGATACCTCATGTTGCAAAAACATTCATGAAGTAAAAGCTTTATGTAATACTACCAACCTTAAATACAGTCTTTCAAACTTAGATAATTGTTAGAGTCTTTAAAAAAAAATTTAACATCAGTATATTGATTAAGCATTTTTAGTTTTTTTACTTTGAAGAGCTCATTCTCGACTTTATGATCCTGGCAGCTTGCTTAAACATTGTTAGATGATTAACTAACTTCCCAGTTAAAATAAGCATTTGATAGTTAAATGCTGATGCTACATTGATAACTAGTAATATTATGAAATGACCTTGCAGTCTTTATACATAAAGCACCCTTCTCTGTACCTGGTAATGGCATTATAAAGGATTACTATTAAAATCTGATCTATTTTAGGGTAAGTAAGAATTTATATGTTAATATTTGAAACATTCCTTAGATGTGGCAACATCCTGTTGAACCTTCCCCAACCATTAACATTCTTCCTAATACTTGAAGTGTGAAGAGTTCACATACTTTACAATACACAACAGGAATCACAGAGGGCAACGTTGAAGTCAGAGCCTACCTCTGTGTTGTGGGGTGTATTATTGGAAATAAAAACTAAAAGTACTGTAAGAGTTGAACATAGAATATTGAGTTTTGGGGGTTATATAATGTACAGGTTATCTAAAGATTGTGCACATAGAAACTACTACATTTTAAATTTAGTCTTAGAGAACCTTAAGGTAACTTTAAGGAAGAAGTCAGTAGAATTCTGTTTTTTAGCTGCTTTTCTTGTCATTATGTTTGTTAGCAGTTTTACCACTTACAAGGGTCATCTCATTTCTTGCAGAGCAACTGTAAAAAGTCTTATTTATCTTGTAGTAGCAAAAGATAATTATGTGCTGGTATTTCCCTTTAATCTGGGAAATGCTGCAATTCCCAGATTAAAACTGTCTCTTATCTATAGTATTCTAAATTTCCACAGATTTGCAAATAAAAAAACCTGTAACTATGATTCTTGAACTTTTTATACTCAGACGACTGCAGGAGATCAAGACACCAAAGCTTCATGACAGTTGCCTGTCAAATGAGCTATGGGAACTGATGAGAGGACTTTGTAACTGTGGCCGTTTGTGTTTGTGAAGTAAAATACACAAGCTCAAACCAGAGACACTCAACCTTTTTGACTGCGCGGACAATGCTCATTCTAGGGCACTAGTGACTTCCATCAGGAAGCACCCATTAGGTGAACAACAGCAGTAGAAACTGGGACAGAAGAGGGGTACAGTGCTGGAGATGTCCTGAAGGCCATGTGACATGCTACATTTTCTGATGAGCCAAGTGTTTGCATAAATCCCCTTGGAGTAGGTGGTGTCATTTTTAGCTTTTAAGTTTGATCCCTGAGTAAATTAATTCCTTCTGATTTCTCAGCAGTTTGCAGGTACCAGCTTCTACTGGCAGGTTTTTTTTACATGCTGACTTTTATTGTTCACTCAAATAAATGGTGAAAAGAGTAATGCAAACCTTAGTCTGACTAGCACAGGTAAAATGTGATGACATGCGTTTCAGTGTGTGCAGCTGATCTCATGGTTACTATTTCTTCACTGCTATTTCTGCAGAGTCACCTGAATTAAAGCTAATGTGAGCACTCCTGTCCCGATTGTAAGTACAGCTGTGTATGCTGTGTGCAAATGCTTTGTTCCTGGTCGTGGGTCATCAGCTTGTCTTTCATAGTACTGCGGTGGGGAGAATCGTATTAGTACAGGGATAGTTGGTATTCATAGGATATGATCATAAACTGCTCTCCATTTTCTGCATCAGAAAGATGCATATTTAATGTTTATGCTGGTTTAGAATTTTTCTGTTGTAACTGACCTTTGCCATGTGCAATTAAAAAGCTGTACCTCTACCTTTGTTTGTTTAATTTCTTTTCAAAATCCTAATTTCTTTTATTCTTAGAAAAAAAGAACAGTATGTTTTATCTACTATCTTTTTTATTGTTATTATTTTCATTTTCAATCATGTCCTTTACATTTCTTATGCAATATTGCTGTTTCATGGAAATGTGAGACTTGTACTTTGAATAATCAGCAAGTTACACACATAAAAGAACTTGATTTATTTGACTCTGCTCCTTTTTCCTTAATCTGTTTGAGCACTTAGGTGAAGGTAGAACCTCCATAAAGATATGTTGCATGTCTTTTTAGAAAAAAAGAATATTTAAGTTCCGCTTGAACTTTTTTAGAGAGTAAAATGTAAAAATAACCAGACGAATAGAACCATTAATTTTTTTGTTTAAAAGGCTAAAGTGTTGAGTGTTTGGATCATCTAGAGTATCTTCCCAGGTGACAGAATAGTCCCAGTTTAAAAACTAACAAAAATGAAGATGAGTACTATGCTGATAGAAACAAATACAAAAATTAACCTATGAAGGACAGTTAAGGACACTGACATTGGTGTAAATGCATATAGTACTTGTTTGTGCTTTGCTACCAGTGAATGAGAAGTCAAATTACTTGTGTGATATGGAACTGAGGGACACATAAAGAAATATAAAATATAAATTCATTCAGCGTTAGTTTTGTGGAAGTTATTTCACTGTCTGTTAAAAGTCTTCTGAAAGAAGTAAATAAGCATATGGACCAAGGCTTATCCAGTTAATACAATCTGCTTGGATTTTCAGAAATCTTTCAGCAAAATTCTTTATCAAATCTTTAATAAGAAGTTAAGCTTCTGTGGAATAAGATGGAAGATCTTCCCATAGTTCTATGTTTAAGAATAGGGAGGAAAGAATAATAATGAATTTGAAGAATAAAAATATTCAATACTTGCAATAGTAGGATAGTGGGATTTCACAGCTGTTTAACCCAGTACAGGGAAGTGACAAAGTTTTCTAGTGATACTGAACCATTTAGAGCAGTACACTCAGAAGCGAACTCAGGTTTTAAGGTACAAAGTAGATGATAAAACAGCAGATGAAGTTCAGTAATGCTAAATCCAAAGACAGGCATGCTGGGGAAAACCAGTCTTACCTATTCACATATAGGGACTGTCTCTAAACCAGATGTTAAAGCTGTGAAAAAACATTTCCAAGCTTGATAGTTCTGTAAAGCATTGGAGAGGGATGACAGGCTTGATCATAGATTTGGAGCAGTGTCTTAGCAAGGAGATCTCTAGCCTAAGGCTTCAGTAACAAAAAAGAAGTGACTAAAGATGAATAAGGTGAAAGTGTATGAAATGACGCTGGAGTTGAGTAGATGTAGGACTATTCACTTTTTCGCATAAGTATCATGCATCATTGCATGGATTTAGCAGGTAAAAATGAGGAAAAGGAAATATTTTTCATACAGTGCATAATGAATTCATGGATTTCATTTCCATCGAAGAGTAACTGAATTCATGGAAGAAGATTCCCATAAGTAGTGTCAGACCCTAAGATGCAAAGCTTACAAAGTCCTGAAATCACACATTTCTGGGAACTGGGAGCAGATGTTGTGGAAGTCTTACTATGGGAGTGTTTTGCATTTAGTAGGTTTGTCGTGATGGTTATATTCACTATACCGTTTCAGACACAGGACGCCTTGAAGGATCCTTTTTCTGGCCCAGTACCCCTGCCCATACCATCTTACAGCCTCATCTAGCTGCTTGTATTCCATGCTTTAAAAGTGTGATAACCCTTGGGTACCAGATCAGACCCAGTGTCTACCTGTTCCAATCTCTTGTGTCAAACAGAGCCCAACAGGGAATGTTACACTTCCACACAGTTATACTTCTACTCCTGTGCACTCTATTGCCTGCAATTTGTAGCTTGGAGATTTTCTAAACAGGAGTTGTTGGTTTTGTTTTTTTTTTTAAAATACTACTGTTGGATTTTCTTAATCTAAATGCATCTATTTTTTTAACTTTAACTTTTGGCATCTATAACCTCCTGTTGCAGTAAAGTTCAACATTGCCCCGATGCTGTAAGAAATGTCTTCTTGTTTTGGATGAATGACCTGATAATTCCATTTGGTCTCCCTCTATTACTTGTACTATGGTGTTCTCCACGCACAGTGTTTCCTATTTCCATCTCTGTAATGGTATTGATTTTACATTTTTTTTCTCCAGTTATGTGTCTTTATTTATCTAATCTCATCTCAAACAGAAGCTGATCTATACCTTTGCTTCTCTTTGCCTTCTCCATCTTTACTGCACGTTCCCTAGTTCTTCTGTACTTGCAGAGGCACTTCAGACAGACCGTAGGATGGGTTAATATTAGGCAAGTTTTTGCAACGCTAGTAGTGACGAAAAAGAAGTCTCACAATGCATCTTGTATCATGCCGGCAGACCCATGGACTTGACCAGGAGTTCTACCAGAGCAAAGTAACTAAGCAATGTAAAAATGCAGAGATGTCTTTCACTACTCTGGGCAGTGATAAACTGTATACATATACAATACTGTCATCACACTGAGCTTTGCACCAACAATAACAGAGAGCGGTGCAGGAGGAAAATATGAATAGCTTAACTGTCTTCTTGAAAAAAGATACATGGAAATACTTTTTGTTTCAATTTTTGCAGTTACCTCTGGTAATATAATTATCATGTAAAACGCACTGTATGGGCATTGGTGGAGATAAGGGTCCAAGGAGTGTTCTCTTCTGTCTTCATGTAGCAGTGTACTGACCAGCCATGGTTTCAGATTTTAGTGAGGTACAAGTGCAGCTGTTTTGGGTTTTTTTTTTGTCCTATAGGCAAAAAGGCAATGGCTTCCGGTGCAGCTGAAGAAGAGATTGATGAAGGAGACTGCAGAGGTCTTCCGTGCTTGTTCTTGTACCTGCATAGGGTGGCATGGGGAAGGTTACTGAGATCCCTTCTTCTCCAGTACCTGGCAGAGAAGCTCCTGTTTGTTGAAGCAAATCCTAGCAGACCTAGGACCATAAATTCAGTGTTTCTCAATCTTCTGTTTTACCCTATATTAGGTCTTACATCATATCTGAGCTGGGATTAATCTTGGGCATCCTGAAGGATAATGATGTTCTTGTATTTCCATTTGTCATCTGTATTGTTAGCTGTACTTACCTTTATGCAAAAGTATTATTCTTTCCACATGTTTTAAGGCCTTCAGAACAGTATCTGTCAGGGAAAAAAAAATCTCTTCCTTTACACTGTGCAGCATCCTTTTGCACTTTAAATTATCTTCTTCAAATCCGTTACAAGATTTGTAAAATTCTTCATTGCAATATTAATCCTTTCATGTTTTATTTTTTTTCTGACTTATACTTTACATTTTTCTAATTTCTTAGATAGTAGGTTTTAGGATCTAACAATAAAGTAAAAAATTATAAACCAGAATCCCCTCATTATGAAACTGTACAAAAAACAGCTTTAATATTTGTAGTGGATCATTTTATGCATGCTTCTTAACATTTCTGCGTTTTTTTCCCTTATAATAAGAATGATTCTTTTTTTAGATGAAAGTTGAGTCTTGAATAATTATGTTTAAATTGGTATCTAAGGAAAATACTAAATAATTTAAGACCTCTGATGACACTGTATAAGCTTAAACCACTGATGATGTTTCATGATCTGTTTGAAGCACATTTTACTTTTGCAGTCTTCAAATTTGCTGTATTTATGTAAAAATAAAAATAATGGATACAAGTAGAAGTTCAAGGTTTGCATTCAGGACTTCTCTTTATCAAGATCATTTTAATTTGGATATTCATAACAATACAGCTAATGGAAAGATACTCAGTCATCTGAACAACGAAAAAGGGAAAGACTGGATTTCTTCTGTTAGAGTCTGGGACAGGTTTCCTCACTAATTTAATATGTTGCTTGTGTGTTTTGGCCCTCAAATGCTGGAATGCTTTCCCTTTTCATTTTTGTCTTTTTTTGAGGAAGAATAACATTTATGTTATATAAGGCACAGTGGGAAAAAAAAGTAGACATTTGATCTGTTAAAGAAAGGGTTAAAGACCTGTTGGCATCAAAGGCCAGTGTTATCTTAAAGACTCCTTTGTTCCAGATGTGTACTTTTACAGTAATAAATAAATTAATTTTTGATATTTTAAAGGGAAGACGACAAAGTAAGATTTAAAATTTTATATTGATTATTTTGCTGCATACCATCATCAATTTAGTTTTAACAGATTACTGTGAGTAGTTTTATACAGGCATGGTGTATTTGCTAAAAATGTACTCTTAATTATATGCTAGGCTAAATTTGGGTTTTTCTTTTCATAAATAATACTTCTTACAGAAATTGTATTACTATATTACTCAAACTGATTAGGTACTTTAAACAGGTAATAAAACAGTATTTTTTACTGTGCAATTTAAGCAAAAAGCTGGAGTGATTCCCAATCCTTTTTAGTAGACGTATACAAATAGTATTTTTTAAAGCATAAGTTATAACTCTGAAAAAAACCATCTTTTTCAGAAGATTTCAAACCTGATATTATATATGTGTTACTGCTTCAAATAATTTTGTTTGTGAAAGTTGAACAAGTGAAAAGCAGGAAATCTAGTGTCAAGACTGATGCCCTACATTTATAATTCTATGATACTTTCTTTTCAATTATATGAAAGCAGACTTTTCTTGGGGATTGTACTGATTTTCCAGGAATTTAGACTGCATTGTTTAAGAACCAATTACTCTGAAACCATCAACCCATTGCACTGGTCCATCCCTTGCTGACCCTTCTACTTATTTTTAGCTCAGACTCAATTTGACTTGAACAACACGAAACAGATTTTATAATATGATTAAGAGGAAATGACACTGGGGGAGGATTATATTACCTGGAGTGTTACCAAAGTAAATAAGCACACTTCCGATGTTTTTTCCTTTTTTCCTCCCATTAGCTTTCACTGCTTCTTGATTTGTGTGTTATGGTTTGCAAAAAAATAGGGCACAAAAATCCCCAACAAGAAAAACAAAAAAGCCCATAACTGCAAGTTCAATTACTTTCATTGTGTACTACAATAACAGTAATTATTGGCTACAGTTAATGCTCTTAGGTGGTAAACAGAGATCTGCCAGCATCTCTGTCTGAATCATAGTATCACAGAATGGTTTGGGTGGGAAAGCACCTTTAAAGGCCATCTAGTCCAACCCCCCTACAATGAGCAGGGACAATTGATGTAGGGCTGAGAACATAACGGTTACTTCAAGTAAGTGAAGGAAAATGAAAAACTTCCCTTTCCTAATTTCAATCACTGTGAACTCTATGGAATGAATTTAACCTCTAAAAAACCCCCTTTGTTTGGTTTGGTTTACATGAAAACAAACAATGATTTTCTTGAATTGCTTAAAGTTGTCACAGCTTTTTATTTTTCCCAGCTGCAAAGAAATACACTTGTTGAAATAGACACTGAACTTTGCACACAGGATTTCAAACCATCATCCTTAGCAAAATGGTGCGCCAAAATGCAGGGCCAAGATGATGTTTTATGGCTGGTCTGATAAGGGTGGGATGGCTTTCACATACAGAAGATGCTGAAGGCCACTAGAGGGCTCACAAAGTGTTTGAAGACTGAGTTTTCCTTATACTGCCCATTCTTTCCTGCAGGACCTGACAGTGGGTCTGGAAAGCACCTGCTAGCATCTGGAATATTAGTGTACTGAGTGTAAGTAGAGAGTTCTCCAACTGTTTTAAGGACTACTGTCATCTACAAATTCCCAGTATTCCAGTGTGTGTTCGAAACCTCTCTATTACCCTTACACAAATGGCACACTCCCTGAGAACCAGATTCTGCACATACTTGTGCATATGGGCATTTTCATTTGCCAGGAGCAGTTCAGTTTTCTACTCTGCCTCCCAGAACATGATTGAAAATTCATTAAAGATTCGATTTGACTTCAGAATAAACACCTCAACACCCCTATATACTCCTGAGTGGAAACTAGGGTTCCAGGCTTCGCAGTCGTAGGCAAAACATTAAAGTTAACAGGTTTTATGTGATTCAGTTGACTGTAATGGTCTCATTTGAGATGCTCAGCTGGTTTACAGATGCTACTTCAGAAAGTTACAGGCATCCTATCTGCCAGCCCCATTGGACTGGTTTGGATGTGCTTGTAAAACCTCAGATGGCACAAGGCTCCTGAGGAGGCAATGAAATTAATCACCTCTGGTCAGCTGAGTAACTCTCATCCTAGGCTAAGTTACAAATTTCTAGACCATTATGATTAGCAGAATTATCTCGGTATGCACACAGGTTTTAAGGTAAAACAAAAACAATTTATAATAATTGATTTCTGCCCCCCCTGTTGCTTCCTACAGAGAATGAATGATATGCATGCTTAATTTAGAAGTATGTTTGGTATAATTCTGTCTTCAGGTATTATCAAAGCAAAAATTACTGGTGGTAGGGTGAGAGGACTGGAGCTCCTTATTCCACCTATGCTGGGCCGTCTTCCCCATAGGAAGGAAGGAAGAAGGATGAATCCTGGGGATGAAGATTAGCAGTTCTTTGGAGAAGACATCCTATTTCATTCACAATGACCATCCATAATACAAATGCAGTGGGCTCATCAGGACTAACAATATCCTAGTACCCTTGCATTGTAGATCAGCATATTTTGGCTCTCTTGACAGAGAAGGAGCTTCTTTTACAGTTTTTATATCCTTCGAATAACATTATTTTAAAACCAGTAGTACCAGAATAAGTCAAAGTCATCAATAATCCTCTGCTTCTATCTGAAAAATTAAATATGAGTGTTTGGAAAGGCTATAAATGTTGATAAGCATCTAAATTTTGATACATATAGTAGCTCATACTGAAAAATACTACAATACAAATATCAAAGTCAGACACAATGACCCATCATTAGTTAGTTCCGACTGATACTAGTGATACTATTTTCATTTTTTAAAGCTTTTTCTTTTACAAGTGGCTGCTGTGTACTTAAGAAGAGACACAGCCTATGTTCTTAAATATCTTCTCAGCAATTTCCACTTGAGGAAGTAAAGGATTTCCAAGCCCTGAAAAAGCATTTGGAAGCACATAGCTCAAACTAGAATGAAATCAGGGTAATCCTCTGTCCTTTATTATGCAGCAGGTCAGATTAGCGGAACACAGAGATCTTTATGGCTTTATAATCTATGATTAACGTATTAATTTTTAACTGTGTGCTTTGTCCAGTTCTTTGCAACAGAGCATATAAGCATGTTGTTTTTTGAAGCAGGGGGAGCCAGAAGCAAGGGGTTAAAATTAGGCAGAAGTGCATTGCAGGCTGGAGCTTGAGTCCAGACATTCCGAGTTGTTTTTGTCTTTCAGAACGTTTGCAGTGAAATGTCTTTTTTTGACATGGTAGTCTTTATGCCTTCTGCTTTATTTTTTTTTAAAGGAAAGCCTATTAGGTTTCTAGTACTTTTTTGTTGCCTAAAGAAACAGTTTTATTAATTAAGAAATACATTAAAATAAATTTTATTTAGATGAAACAATCTGCTTTCCTTAGGTTTATTTTTTTTTTAAATTTATATTTTCAGACAAAATGCATATATTACCCATAGCAATATTTTAAAAGTTCATTATTTTCTTGTGATTTACATTAAGATAATGTAAATGATTGAAAATTAACATTATAAACCTGAATTCTGTGCTTCAGAAAGTAGCACTAACTTAAATCTATGAACAGTTATAACACAACTAAATAATATATTTTATGTTTCTAATAGCCTGTGAAAGTTTTAAAAAAATTTTGATAAAACTGAGGATATTAGCCAGATTTGTATAATTCCTAGTTAGTTAATTAAATAGCAAAAGTAACATTGGAGGCTGTCTTGGGTGTAGTGATCATGAAATGATAGAGTTTTCAGTCCTTGGAGAAGTAAGGAGCAGGGCTAGTAGAACTGCCACTTTGGACTTCTGGCAGGCAGACTTCGGCCTGTTTGGAGACTTGGTTGGCAGAATCCCCTGGGAGGCAATTCTGAAAGGCAAAGGAGTCCAGGAAGGCTGGACACTCTTCAAGAAGGAACTCTTAAAGACGCAGGAACAGGCCGTCCCCATGTGTCAGAAAATGAGCCAGTGGGGAAGAAGACCGGCCTGACAGAACAGAGAGCTCTGGCTGGAGCTCAGGAAAAAGAAGAGAGTTTATGATCTTTGAAAGAAGGGGCAGGCATCTCAGGAGGACTACAAGGCTACAGTGAGGCTGTGCAGGGAGAAAATTAGAAGGGCTAAAGTGCAGCTGGAACTTAATCTGGCTAGTGCTGTTAATAAAAAGGGTTTCTATAAATACATTGGCACAAAAGGAGGACTAAGGAGAGTCTCCCCCTATACTAGAAGTGGGGGGAAGCATAGTGACCAGGGATGAGGAAAAGGCTGAGATACTTAATGCCTTCTTTGCCTCAGTCTTTAGTAGGAAAACCAGCAGTACTCTGGGTACCCAGTAGGTGATTCTGCTCTGGCAGGGGGGCTGGACTGGATGATCTTTCGAGGTCCCTTCCAACTCCTAATATTCTGTGATATTCTGTGATTGAACTTAAATATGCTGACCCATGAAGACTATATCTTTGACAGTACTAACATGAAGTAGCTGGTTTATAAAATGTGACTAATTCTCCAAATATACATTGGGGTCATTACTTCCATTACAAAGTGCCTGTGCCAGCTAAAAAATCAATACATTTGTAGCAGTGTGGTACACCTTGAAATGTATTGAGGAGATAAATAATAAATACATATGCCTATAATAAAAAGGACCTACATCTTTCTGTGGGAAGGATTATTATTTCCATCTCTCATCCCTGACCTCTTTGGTACTGTAGTTTACATCTCTCCAAATGTTTCTATTATAAGTAGAGTTGCAAACGTAATTCATAGACAATGATACGGTCAACACATTTCTTTCCATTTGCGAAGTTTCCCATATTGGGTTTTCCCATATTGATTTGTTAATTCGTTCACCCAGTACTTTCAATAACATTTTCGCATGCTGTTGTCATCAGTCTTCAAGAATCTCAGACATTTACTGTGTTTACTGTTTCTCAGTCAGTTCTCAGCTGCCATTCTTCAGCTACCCAGATGCTATGAGTTTTGCTGGTAGGATAGTTGCATATATTCTGTTTCACTGGTGAAATATACTCTTTCTGCCTGACTCTGACACCCTTGAATTTCCTCACAGTTATTTCTTCTCCATCCATCTCCCTTCATGCTGTGCATTTTCTTCCACATTCACCCCACTTCATCCCTTCTGACTGCATTTCTACTTGCCACAGTCTCTTTCCTGAAACTTCGTTTTCATGCTTGCTTGTTGCATAATTTCTCTTCTGTGTAGAAGACACAGATCTGTTGACCGAAAGCATGTTGACTAAAACTAAACCAACAGATGACCAGCAAGAGAATGACCAGAATTTATATAAAAGTGTGAGTGATTACAGATGGTTGGCTGATTTGGAAGACCACTCTGTCAGAGTCTTAAGGCATTATGGTATTGCATAGCTTTTGATGTCCTGTTTCTCCTTGTATGAACAAGTTTTGGATTTTGAGCTGGCAAGATGTATAATTGTCAACAGAGTTGTTATTTAGGACTATGCACAGGAAGCGATGGAAAAAAGAAAGCATAAAAGCAGCAAGAGGGCTTGTCCCGGTCTGTACATGCCTTTACTTTTTGGCAAAGTTGCACTTCTACGGTCTTGAGGTAATGTTGATTTGTGATTCTTAGCAAGTGTACATCAGCTGTCCAAAAGTCTGCACCAGAGTTAGGGTTGCCAAGGGCACTTTCAACTCTTGAGTTCAATTACTTTAAATTCTCATACAATATAGGAGTGCATTTTAGAACACCAGAAAGTGTTGAATTAAAGTAATGCTGACTTCAGATAATAGAAAACACTGGCAGTATATGCCACTAAATACTCAAACACTGCCCTCCTGAATCAGGCAGTAGTTACTGGGGACAGTAATAGTTGTACAGCAGTATACCTAAGTAGCAATGGAATTACTTGGTTGTATGCCAAGTATTTGAGTTAGCAGTGTATGCCTTATTGGTGCTCCATCCTCCATTCACAGTATTAAGTGGAAATTTACTGAATAGTGGGGGAATTGGTTAAACGAAGTTGCTGGAGTCATTATGAATGATGTATTAAGACTACAGTAGAAGTCTGAGGCTGGGATTCAGCAGCAGTTATTGTCACCTAAATACAAATTTCTGTGAGTGAGCTTTGTGAGTAAGAGTGGGATTGGACTCAGTTACCTCAGCTTAGGTGTCTAGTGGTATTTGAGATGCCCTCGTATCTCTGGGGCATGCACATAGGGCTAATGAATGTGACCCAGACCCAGATGGATATTGGAGCAGTGGAGCCAGATTCTCACCTGTGTCTTCAAAAATACCAGGAGCAGAATTTGTTTCCTGAGTGCCATTTGAGGTAGCCTAAAGCATCTTGCTGATGGGAAACTTAATAAATAATAATGAAGCTTACAGGTCTTCCATACAGTATATGTTGTATCTGTATTGGATCATCTGCATGCATGTGTTATGGATACCTCGCAGCTTCTCAGATGATTTCATATGCTTGTATTGAAGCAATAAATTCTGTATATAACTCTTTGTTTATAGCAGTGGGAGCTTGTTCATATTTAGACATTTAATGTATTTCAATGAAGAACTGATCTTATCTCCCTTTCAGTACTAAGATTCTGTATCACTGAGAAAAACAGGATGGCATTTTGTCATCGTGATGAATAACAAAATAGTAATATGGATTATATAGATCAATGCAATAACAACTTGTAAATAAAGGCAGTTTAGGAAAATATTCTTGTATAAGGGAGAAGTGATGAAGTTTGCAAGGGCTGTTTGATGAGTAGCAGATTCAGAGATAGAATGGAAACCATACTTAAGTGGTTTCCTTTTAGCTGGTGCCTAATGCACTTATCTTATTTTCATGTAATGCTTTCTTTTCCCATGATTCTTCTATACTGTTCCGCAGCATCTCTAGTGGAAATGTTCTGACCCCATTATTTAAGAGGGCAGAGTTGCTGTTAACATTGTTAAATCTTTTTTCTTTGATTTTTTTAGAGACTTGGGAATATTTTGGTTCAGACTGTTACACTAGCAGTTGACCCTGACTATGTATGACCTGGTGGGTTAACCTTGGCCAGCAGCCAGATGCCCACCCTGGCCTCTTGCCACAGAGGCCACCCCTGCAGCCCCCTGCATCTACCAAAACCTTGCCTCCTACACCTGATAGAAACAGTAATTTCATTTCTGTGCCAGTGAAGGAAATACCCATTCTTCCATTGTACTGCCTGTAGTGGTTTGAAGATAGTTCTGCTGGCCGGAATTAACCCTTTTCCTACCTTTTCTTATTATTTTATCTCTACTTGTTGTTTGACCTTTGAAGTTTAAAGTGAAGAAGTGGTTTAAGTAGAGTTTGATGAACTAAACAGAGAAAGAGAAATTGGAGAGACTGAATGAGACCAGTGGTGACATTTGCAAGAATGGAAGGGTAAAGGAGATCGTAACGTGTGCATCCCACATGTGCAGACTTCCTCTCCTCTTTGTACTGTCCTGTGTTGTGCTGGCAGTACTTGTTATCCCTAGGAATTAGCATTTATTCATTACCAATTAGAAAAAGAAAGGGAAATTATGGGTACTTTCCTCTAGTCACAGAGCAACAAAGGATCCTCACGAGATACTGAAGCAGATGCTGGAACAAAAAAGCAATTGTGGAAAAATTGTATTTGTAAAGAAGTTCATTAATGGATGAAATAAAGTCTCTTGTCTCTTTCTTAATATTTGTAGTTCGCCTCTGCCAGAATTCCCAGAAAGCAAAGGCCATTTCAGGCATTTATTCATTCGTGGGTCTTAGAAATGCAGTATTTTTTAAAAACTACTTCTTAATTAAATCTATAATAACCATATCGGATTCTCAAGTACATAACAAGGAATATACCTAATGGAAGTACTCTTGAGCCATGCCTCACAGAGTTGGTGTGAGTCATAAGTCAGGTTTGCATTGAGGGAAGAGGATGATGTTGCTCTGTCAGTATTGTTACCCGTGTGGCAGTGGAAAATGATCTCTTTTGAAAGAGCTTTAAACCTTTGTGTTTAAAATCTTGAACTTAGATATTTTGAATTAAAAAAAACGGAAAGAAAGCAAAACAAATTTTGAGCTACTTTCCAAAATGTGAACACCAAAATTAATGTAACGTTTCAGTAATGTTGTAAATATGTCTTAATATATCCAGAAGTAGTATTTGCTGTCTTAGCTGAAGTACATGTTTAGTTTGTCATTTATGCTTAATTTTAAGTCCTCAATTTCACTGAATTCCATTGAAATTCTTCTGTCATTTAAGTATAATCTGCATTATCTGTTTTGAGATGCAACCTTGAATTTAAGTCTCTAAAATTCACATTCATCTAGATGTTCCACAATAACAAGGAATCACAGTTTTCTTTATAGTTGACCTTTTCCTGCATTGTGTTATGTCTCCAGCGATTTTGGATTATCTACAAATGTTTTCTATACTGATTTTTTAACTAGCGAACACTGGTTCTTATCCAGGAACTACTGGCATGGTTTCTGGCATTCCACAGGCATGAATACCTGGAAAAACACAAGTTGAGAAAAACAAAAAAAAAATTATAGTGAAGTAGAAATATTTTTTTTTCCGTGTGTGTGTCATTTCTGTGTATTTCTTTAAAAATATTCCTATATTTATGTAGTTTTGCTGTAGAAGTACTTTGTTTAATGTAGAAAATAACTTACAAGAAAAAATTAAAAATCATAAGATAAATCCAGGTTTTTTTAATCAGCTGTTTAAAATTTGAAACGTCAGATGCTTGAATGTGTATGCAACACTGAGTACTAGAATAGTTTGTGTGTTCAATCATTAAGTTATCTGCATTAAATTATCTTGCTGAGAACAACAGTATGTTTATTTACACGTGGTAAAAGGTACAAAAACTTCAATTTGAATCTAGAGGGAAAAACCCCACATGAGTACAGATACTTCTTTTTTGTTGGTTTTGCCTTAAAATATGTGTTTTTGATTCCATCTTTCACTGTAGTGTTTCAGGATCAGTATGTTAGTCATTTATACCAGCGGAGGATATAGCTAATGGTATCATGTGCTAGCTGGCATTTTCTCCATACTCTCAGAGATAATACAGGGAACTTCAGTCATTTACTTTTCACACAAGCAGGATTTCCCATCAGTAGCTTTACAAGGTTATGTGTTTATAATCCTTCCTCACTTCTTGAACATAATTTTGCTCTTAACGCTAATGCTGAATCTTCTTGTAAGGATTGTCTTCATCTTTTGTTACAGGGGTTTTAAGTAGGGTAATAAAATCTAGTGATGTGGTCATTGTCGGATACTAAAAGCCTATAGTCAGGCAACTTCTGCCAAAAGTGAAATTGGAAGCATTATCAATGATGGTGTTTTGTAAGATAAGATGGGCTTAATTATGTTTTATAAGCACCGATGAGAAAGAATTGTACTTGTTAACTACCATTTCATCCCATTTATTCACTACACTTCCTTCAGTGTACTGTATACATTTCACAGGAAGCTCTCCAAAGACAATATTTTGAAATTAATTACTGTTATGACTTAGTCTTTTAGCTTTTTAAAAAATAGCACTGCAGAGAATCCCTGGACTTCCCAAGGACGCAGTACTGGGAGGTCTGATACAAGGGGAGTCACAGGACAATAAGAATGCAGCTTGCACTTTTCCCTGTTTACAAACCCCATAGGAAGAAGAGGATCAGTGAAACTATTGCTTAATCTACTTGGTGGTCCATCTGATTGTGTCCCATGAGGGTAATTCCTATGCCCCCTTGTCAACAGAAAAGAAATATTTTGATGGATCTGAATTTTCTGAATTGGGGATGCATTACTTGGTTTTGGTTTTTTTCACTTCTGCCACTGAAAATGCTAGGTCCATTAACTGTTTTTTGGTGAATACACATATTACCCTTTTTATATTCTATATTGTAAAGTTTGCAACAAAAGGTCTAAAATCCTTGGATAATATAAAAATTTTTAGCAGGGACAAAAATCCACCGGGAACTAACAGTCAAAGCCTTGATTTTTCTTCTTGTAGCTTGATAAGTGGGTTAAATTTTAAATTCTAACTTTGCAAAATATTCCTAATGTATTAGTTTAGACAGTGCTCTTCAGAAGTGCGCTGCCGTTGCCAGAAGCATAGCTTGCGTTGGCTGAGGAGTAATGTTGACAAAGTAACAGGGACACAAAAAGAGCTCTTCTAACCTGACTTTAAATGTCCACCTCGTAGATGAACAGGACAGTAACTGTAAGTGCCATTTAATGGAAAGAAGGAAACGCTTCTCAAACATTGTTAACCTGGTCAGTGTTAGGATGAGATGCCTTCTTTTCTCCAGTGACTAGAAAAAGTGTCTAGGGTGAATTCCTAGAGGTAGGTGTCTGTGGTGTAAACACTGGGACAGATAAATCTCCATTCAGAACATCTGTCATTTTACACTGATGAAAACACAACACTTCATTAATGCTAACTGATATTTTGCATAAATAGAGGCAAATACACATACACTGCCTAAATTTTTTGGTATCATTTAAGGAAATATTTTTTTTTCTAACTAAAAACTCTATTTAAAGATGAGTGCTTCTGAAAATCAGTTTTCAGCTTGTTTATGGGAGGATTGATTGAGTTGAGCAGATTCTGCATTTAATGACAAAATAATGTAAAGTTGTAATATTTTAAATCCAATATAAGCCTACTTCCTGAAGTATTTTAAATATGGTCGGAATGTAGAAGGAAGATATTTTTAAATGGAATGGAAATGTTTTAGTGACAGAGAAGCACTAGTTACTAAGTGACTGAGTATATTTAGGGAACTAAACCAACATTCAAGCTTTTCAGTATATCTAAAACATTACAAGCTCCTCATTTTCAAACATTTATATATTGAGTTAAATGCAGTATGAGTGTAAACAAATCAGCAAAGTTTATGTCTTATGTGTTCCGAAAATTTAAGGCCATGTGTCAAGTATATGCCAAGAAAATGACATATTTAACTTTGCATTTGAAAAGATGTGTCAGCAGATTGTGATTTTTTAAAATCACTTTTCTTTTCCAATAACTTTTTTTGAGAGAAAGCAGTGTTTTTGATATGGAATAATTCTAAACTGAACTTTTGAATCAAGTACAACAAATTAAACTCCATTATACTATCTGATACTTACAGAAGGTAGTAATAAGACTCTTCAAACAGAGGCTATGAACTGAAACATGTTTAGGGAAGCTATTACTATGATGGGTAATGCCATTTATGTGTAGATAATAGATACCTTCCTGGCTGTCCAGGATAAACAGGACATAAACCAAAAGCCATGGAGGTTATCAGAAGGATTCCCTTATACCTCAGCACCTTGGATTTGGATTGCTGCCCCATGACTCATCAGAACTGGCTGCATATTTTAATTACAATTTGTTCAATGGCAAGAGGCTTTTCTGTGTGATGAAGTAGAGAAAGTAGCAGCATTACTTCTGCAGCAGGGCCCACTTTGCTATCCAAATCATTCAGAGCTATTAATCTTTCAGGAGCTATTTCAAAGCAAAACAAAATGATGGTCGTGCTGATGGAGGCATTGGTTTTCTTCTCAGACTGTGACATGTGTCTGTTTTTGGAAAAAAGAGGATAATAGATTAATGTGGAATCTTGTTTCTCTGCTTCCTTTGGAGCTTCCTTGGCCTTCTGGTTGCCATCTGACTAGTTTCTGGGTTGGGAAGGAGCGTAGCTATCTAGTTCAAACCTGACATTGATAGCTCGTGTTTGAGTTTGTCCTTTTAGAATCATACAGCAGCCCAGGTCGGAAGTGACCTCAAAAGACCATCTCGTCCAGTATTTTTAGTAGACTCCCAGATTGCTCCACTTGATCTTTTTAGAACTGCGATACTGATTCTTATCAAAAACACTGCTACTGACTGATATTTTCCTACCACTGGTTGAAAAGACCAAGACTACTTTTAGGTCAGCGTTGAGGATCTTTTCACAGAGTCACAGAATCACTGAATGGTAACTTTTCACGCTAAAATGTGGATGCATGGCCCTCTGAAACTTGTGGTACTGAAGCTGACCCAACACGAGTTGATAGCATCATACAAGATTGTGTGGCAGCATGTGGCCATACTACCTTGAATCTGAAGCCTTCATTGGGTCAGTTTGTGCCCCAGCTGATAAGCGTTAGTTCTTCATTGTTGGTGTTAGCAGGTGGATTATTGTAGTTGCAGCAATATAAATAAAAACAGTAATAAAACCATGCTCTGGACCTTGTGTGACTGCTGTTGCAGTTGGCTTGTGCTGGCCATTGCATTTTCCTTGGTAGTGGTACCTTTAGCTTATGTATGTCTACAACTCTTAGAGATCCCCTCATTTGTGGTATCCTCAAACATTTATCTATCTATCTATCTATCTATCTGTCTGTCTGTCTGTCTGTCTGTCTATCTGCAAAATGCAACTACATGTTTTAACTTCATCTAAACCGCACTAGTGGACAGAAATCTTATTGTCTAATTTGAAACACAGTGAGTGTAAGTATAGAAAGATTAAGTGCATTGTCCAAGGTGACGTGACATTGCAGATGTTTAACAGACCTGTATCTAGGAACCATTTAGCCCAGGAAACAGTTACAATCCATCCCAGATAAGTTTTCTGCTCAAGTAAAAGACCAGAGAAAAGCTAACAGATTTGAAATCCCTTACAATATGTATGTTTTAAAGTAGATCTAAAACCAAACTGTAGCTAACTATTCCTTTACAACATATGGACTTTGAAATAGGCAATAACATAATAGTCACAGAAAGCTGGGCAAGAGAAAAGTTATTATTAACCTTACGTTTACATTAAAAGTGCAGGATTATGATACAGCAAGAGAAACTATAGGGTAAATAATAGTCCCTAATAGTGTAGTTTCATATGACTAATGTGGCACTCTGTTGGCTGTACTAGCTATATTATGCTCTGTACATTGTTTTGGGGAATATTTGCATAGAATATGTAAAATGCAAACCAATATCATATGAAAGTAGTTCTCAGACATTATTCAGGTCCTCTTTCTTACTCATTTTATGTTCGTTTATGTTTTTGTTGTTTATGTTTTTATATATTGCATAAGAATAAATTGACTCATATTTGAGAGTATAGTGTATCATTGTACAATCCAAATATTTCTGTAAATTAGATCATAGAATAATGGCCAAAAGATTAAAACAGATTTTTTTTGGTGATGTCTAAATTTTGAATAGAAAGGTGTGTTTACTGCATTAATTAAGTTGCAAACTGAACAAATGCTTTATATTATGAAAAAAATCAGGCTTTATCAGTATTGTTTACTTAGAAATCATTGTGGAACATGCCTTCTAAATGGGAAGTTCCCTAAATCCTCAGTACAAATAAAAATATTCAGCCACAAAACTATATAGGAACTGAAAATAAATGGCTGATGCTCTCTAATGGAGAAGAAATTTGTAGGATACTAAATGTATGTTTACTTTTAATTTTCTTTCTTGATTATGTCATTAATGAAGAGAATACAAATAGTATTTTCTTTGTGAAGTCTGGGCTAGTGAGTGAAAATTGTACATGCTTTGTGATCATTCTCACTCCCTCCCCCAGTACCAATAAAAGACTGAGCATTTTGTACAAAGTTAGTGTAGTTTTCAGTTAGATGTGCTACTTAGTAATTATTTGCGTGTGGCTATACATTTTCTCTCTTGTTTTGTTTGAAGGTTTCTAGCATGGATCTTTTTCATATAGGGCCTGACAATAAATTGATTTAAGGAAGTAAAGGGGCATCTGATCTCGCTAATAAAAACTTGGTTTTATTAGCTGCTGAATACTTCAGCTGCTTTAGATGAATGCTGCCTTAATTCTTGGGCCATTTTACTGAAATGAATGGGCTTTCCTACTGAGAGAAGATGACAAATATGTTAGCAGGCAGACCTTAGTTTTGCCTGATAAGATGAAAATATATCATTTGTTTTACACTTATTACTCTAATTCTACAAATGTTTTGTGAAATAGCAATAAACCATACATCTTTTAATAGATTTCACTGATGTGTATATAGGCTTTGCATGTATATTTGTGCAATTAGCTGCTGGCAGTGGGCAGTAAAAGGGCTATTAGGTACTCTGCTTTCCATATGGGAATGAATTTCTGAATTAAATTTAGCTTATTGTAAAGGAAATGTGCTCATCCACTGGCCGAAGAGCATCATCTGTACCAACGACTGTCTGTTGCTCAGGAGAGCTGGGCAGGGTTGGTGCTGACACTGGTGCCCAGTAGGTGCTGGTGTGGTGGCCAACGTCAGTGCCACAGAAACACTGGTGGGAGGAAAAGGGTGGTCCAGGCAACACAGAAACAGTGTTTATGCCTTCGAAGTAGTGTGTGTGTGAGAGAGAGAGAACTTAGTGTGGTGTTATGGGATTTTTTTGTTATTTCTCTTCTGAGATCACACCTGTGAAGAAGAGTTAAAACATACTCGAACCTGAGGAGAAAGGAGAAGCAGAGCCTATATATTTGACACTGATCAACACAAGGACTAGAAAATGGACTTTTAAGGACAGGGAGCAGAACCTGCCGACACGTCTCCATCTGGCCTCTGGTATTATACAGGTCTCTAGCTCAGTGACACTTGTGAAAACCCATTCACTTACTTTAGTATTGAGTTAGCCTGTACTGTGTACATCTTGGCCTTCAAGAGGTTTTATGCCTTTTTGTGAAGCTACTCCACTCTGGTTTGTCAAAACCAGTGTGCCCCTAATTTATGCCACTAACTCCATCAGGACTCCTCAAGCCACTCACCTCAGCTGCTGCTCCCACTAAATTTGAGAATCTGCATTGCTGTAAATCTTGTTTTTTTTAGAGGAATGAATTTGGAATAGGAAAATGTTTAGTTTAGATTTGATACAGTTTAATATTAAGCTACTTCTATGGAAATTCTATATTGAAAAAAACCCGTATCACAGGAATGAACAGATGAGCTAAAGCACATCAGAAATTCTGTGCAGCTCCAGCGATGGGGTAACATAGCTTTGCATAATGAACTTTGTAGTGCTGTCATTTTTTAAAAAAGTATGAGTTGAGTGTTTGTGATGGGTTGAGCATTTGCAATGACAGTGCTGACAATGTTTGTCAACAGAAATCCTGCTTTGATACATCCAGCTAGATATAAAACTGAGTGATTCACAGGATTAGGCATGGGATAAACAGTAAGCTTTGCATTCCTAATTCTGGAACATTGTGTTATTAGTACCTATTAATTGATATCCAAGAATTTGGTGTTGCGGGTAATTTGCAGTAGAAGCTATTTTTTATAAGCAAATACTCATATCGCAACTTGTGAGTTTCTCAGGCAGCTGAGATCATTAAATCATGGAGAAGTAAAGCTCGAATTGACTTGAAGAGATCATCTAATTCATCACCTATACTGAAAGCAGGATCAAGTACATCCATATGTGACAGATGCTGGTGTGTATTCTGTTCTTAAAGTGAGAAAGCTTTTCCTGAGATCAGACATAAATCTTCTTTGCTGCAAATTAAGATAATCTCTTCTTATCTGCCATGGCCACAAGGAACAAGTGATCACCGTGCATTCTACACCAACTTCTGCCTACTCAAGTCAAACGCCTCTCCCCTTGCCCCTTCCCACTGCCACTTCCTCTCGGCTGCACCTTGTGGGCTCCTTTCAGCTCTCATTCATTAAAATTACATGTTTTGGTCTTTCAACATCTTCTTGTTTTAATTTGGACTCTCCAAATTGTCTAGACTAACTTGCCCCAAAATGTTGACAGTTCTCTGGGAAAAGTCCCCTAGTGGGAAGCAGAAGAAAGTAAATACTGCCAGTGTCTCATAAAAATATTTGTTTCTTAACAAAAGGGATACTGTTTTTTTCCTGCAGCAGTGTAATGTACAATTAGTGATGAGTCACATACATTTACGGATCCATTATAAACCCCCCAAACACTTTCTAACATACTGCTGAGTTTCCAGACTCTTGTCATTTTGGTATTCTATTTCACCCCCCTTTTTATATATCACGCTTAGGATTTATGTGTCGTAGATCTGTAATTATTTTATGTCAGTAGTTTTCTTTGGCTCTCCAGGTTCACATGATGTTCTGGTTGTCTGTACATTATTTTGGGAGTGGTGTGAGCAAAGTCTCTTGCAAAACACTGGATGAAGCTGAGTCCAGGACAAACTTCTGCAGAGTTATGGTTGCCTGTTGTCCCACAGGTCGTTAAAGGAGCAACAGCAGCTTTCAATATGTTGTTTTTCAACATGTTTTGCACCATCTGGGGCTCAACTCACGTGTCCTCTGTAGACACTGGATCTGTTTGAGATGTTCTGTGTTTTCTCCCTGGCTTCCAGCTGCTAGGTCTTGTGGTCCAGCAAATACAGGCTGTTCCCAAAAGGTCCGTGTCATAACTATGAGTGTTGTGTCAGGACACTTACTATGCCTGGATAACTCTCTGTCTTATTCCCCATGGCTTTTCAAATGTTATTGTAGACTATTGCCATAATTTTCCTTTCTCCTCTGACCCTATTTCAAAAACAAATCTCTGGTTTGACCAGACTTTTGATTTCTCATCGTGTTAAAATATACATAAATATGTAAAATTATCCTGTAGGCTCTTCTTATGGGATTTTGTCAGACGTAGTTGTAGTCTTCTTTATTGTTTTTTGAGAGTTGATGACATGCAAATGAGCGTGTTTTCTTACATCCCTCAGTAGTGGACAGGTTTCTTTTCTTGTACCTTTTCTTAAAATCCATCAGTAAAAATTTTTCAAAGACATTATCGTGTTAATTTGATAAAGTCATATTAATCCAAAATAAAAAAGATTTGATCTAGCAATTGATAATACACTTTTTAATTTTATCTCCTCAGCTGTAAAGGGACTCATCGCGTCCTAAACATCACAGTAACCTAACTGGAATATTGTTAGACTGCAATAGGTACAGAGATGTCATACATAAATAAAATATTGGAACCATCGTTATTGTATAAATTTCTATTTTTCTGATTTAATTTCTCTTTACACAGGATCAAGTGGTTTCAGAAGAGATCTTTTCAAAATACCTATAAGCCCTATGTAAAGACAGTCACCAGAGTTGATAAGGATAATTTTAGAAACAAAGCTGAGTGGCTCAGTTTTTGCTATGAAAGAGATGTGTAACTTCAGTAAATGAGAACATTTATATTTGGCTTGTGGGAAGAATCATTTGATTTAGCTGAGGCAGTTGTTGCTGATCTTTCAGTTTAGTTTTTTTAATACAAATTGAAACATTTCCAGTAATGACATATATGTTGTTATTAGACCTTTCACTGAAGATAGTAATCATATTGATATAAATACATTGCACAGGGATAGTAACACTTGGAAGAAGTGCATTTTACGTTAATCCAAAATGGGCAGCTAGAAATAAGTTTAACACCCTTCTTGCATATAATTTTTCAACAATATTTGAAATAATGGGGATTGTTTGAACCTTTTTTATCAGTATGGCTCCAGAATATATGCATTCATTTTAGTTCCCTTTGAAGACGATTGCCACAGGAAATTAGTCTTTATTATTGGACTGGCCTTATACAGCAGAATAGAACTTGAAAAAACAAAGTTCAAAAAAGAAAAAAAAAGTAATTTGCTACTACATCTTAATTTTTTTCTCCCTTTTTTTCAATGGAAATTATTGGTTAACCTCTGGTTAAATTACTTCCTTCTGACATGGCAGTGTTTCTCAATTATGTTTTGGATTAAATGAACTATCTATAGATTCTTTTAAACATCTAAATAAACTCCTGTTATTGAACCTGGGAAATCTTTGTCAAACACTAGGATTTGCCATCTGTGTAAATAAATTTTTACCTTCTCGAGTAATTTTCTTTTGCTTTCAAGAGTTAATTTGCTGTGTAAATGAAGAAAGTAAACAACAGAGGAACATCTGAAGGAAAAAGTATGTTTGCTCCTTGGTATGTTTTAAGAGATGGCTGAATTCTGTTTGCAGCATCTTTATGTTTTCTGCCAAAGAATAAATGTTTACAGACATTTTAAGGGCCCTGTACAGCAGACACAAATCAGCACATCTAGACTGTTGTAAATTAGTAAATTCTGAGGCCCAGTCCATGATGTGCTGCAGAAGGCTTAATGAAAAACAGAGGGAAATCAGATGTAGTTCAAAGGACAACTTCTATCTGCCTCGGCCGGCTCTGGTCCTGATTTGAACTCTGTGAGCTGCAGTGGAAAAGTGTGATTTATGACCAATGAAAATGGATTAATGCCGCTGTACCCAGAGGTGCCCAACAATCATTTTGTCTGCGGAGATGGTGGATGGTGCAGACAGTTGCTGTCGGCAGTGGGATGGAGAGCCGCTAGGATGTGCCGTGTCCTGACGGAGAGTTAGGCAGCCTGACAGGCTGTCTGCAAGTGGCTGGGTGCACTCTCGCCCCCCTGTCATTTACTTTGACTTGGGTTCTTTATTCATTTATTTCCAGTTGATGGCAAAAACCTTGTGAAATATCTAAAGCTGTGTATGCGTGAGGAAAAAAGTAAGTTTACATGATGCTTCCTTAAAAAGCCTTATAAACCCTGTATTCTGGTTCTAGTGCTAAAGTGAATATTCCGTTTTACAAATAAAATAAAACATATTTTTATAGCAAAGGTAATTATGCATTTTAGGTATGGGTGCCTCAGTTATACATCCTTCATGTGAGATCATGCCGTAGAGATTATGTTTTAACAAAGATATTTCAATAGTAAAGTTTTTGGTTTAAGTTTCACATGAAAGTTAGAAAATTAAGTTTCTCTTTGCCATATCAGGAACATTTTAGTGATGAATCTTTAACATGCCAGCCTCTGGCAGGTAATGAAGTTGCCTGGAGGAAATTTTAAAAGCTTTTTAAAGTGCTGTGTTATCAGTAGATGGTTTGCAGTACCCCAGTTTCCCTTTTCAGACTGACTCTGAAATGTACAATATTCAGTCATTATGCACAAGAATATGTGCTAGTTTACATCTAAAGCAAATGAGGTTATATAGAATGAGTGAAGCAAAAAATTCAAACAGACAACTAGGATCTTTTTAGAAGTGGTTGAAATAGAGAGGGAAAATGAGAAGAATAAAGAGTGATCTTCTCATAACAGAAACAGACTTGATTAGTCTGAAACTAAGTTTTGTACACTGAGTTGCAAATAATAGTAGCAAAAATTTCATTAGGTTTACAATTTTAATACTGTTACCTGTATATTGAAAATTGGAAGTTGATGAATGTGACCTCCCTGTCTGTGGAGATGAAGATGTTTCATGAACAACGATTTGAATTATGCAAAGCATAAATTTACAGCTCATGGCAAACTCCAGCCGACTGCTAGGAGAGAAACACAGCAAGATGGGGAAGTGCTTGCAGCAAAATGAGTTAGGTAACATGGTAATGCAGAGTAGGGAAGGGACTGGGATATTCAATGCCTTCCTTGTGCTGGGTCTGTGCTGGTGAAGCTTATCTCAGCTCTGTCAGGTGTAGGAGCAAAGTTTTCGGAGGAAGCTGCTATCCACCGTACCTGTGGGTCAAAGTAAGAACTACTCAGGCAAACTGGACAGGCACAAATCCGTGGTGGGCAACTGACTGATGTTACTGTGAGATTGCTGTAATTTTGAAAGGTTGTAGCAACTGGAGGACATCCCTAGGAGAGAAAGGCAAATATACATCAATAAAAAAAAATAGGAAAGAGTATCCAGGGAGCTACATACTAATCAGTTTCACCTCAGTCCCTGGTAAAATGTGGACCATGCTGTTGTGGAAACTATTTACGGATACATGAAGACAAGATGATGACTGGAAGCAGCCAGCATAGATTTGCCAAGTGAAAATCACATTGGATCAGACCGATTGCCTTGTGTGATTAAATGGCTGCCTCTGTGTAAAGGATGAGAGCAACAGTTGTTGTTTACCTTAAGTTGAGCAAGGCTGTCTATGCAGTGTCCCATTAGCCAAATCACCTGAACCATCAGGCTGCAAGGGCTGCGATCAGCATTCCCAAGTCCTCCTGTCCGCTCTCTGAGGGGTGTTTCTCGGGACTGAGACAGGGACTGGTACTGTTGACAACCTCATCGGCACCAGTAGGATCTGCTACTGTGTCACTGTCAGTGATAGGGACTGATTGATCCCTCTGCTTGACACCCATCAAACTACATCTGGGGAACTGTCCGATTTTGGGCCCTATGGTAAGGAATACTGGGAAACTGGACAGCGTCCAGCGAGGGGCCATCAAGCTTGTTGATAGGATGGAGAATAATATACAAGGAGAAGGAGACAGAAATGGTTTGTTCAGCCTGGAGAAAAAAATGCAGAGGGCGATCTCTCTGCAGTTTGCCACTACCTATATGATGTTACAGAGAAGATGAAGTTAGACTTCTTCAGAAGTGCATAGTGGACAGACAACAAGCAACTGTCACAAACTGCAACATCAACTATTTCAACTGAGTATAAGGGAAAACAACAATTTAGAACAAAAGGGATTTGTCATAAGAAAGGGATGCCCAGGGAGGTGGTAGAATCTCCTTTTCCTTGAATATTTTTGAAAGCCCACTGACTTGAAGCCCTGAGCAATCTGATCCAGCTTTGGAATTGGCCTTGTCTTGAGGAGAAGCTTGGACTAGTTCCCTCTGGAGGTTCCTCCCAACCTCAGTTGCCCTGTGGTTCTTTGAAGGCAGCTGACGGGAAGCCCCTAGAAAAAAAGTAGTTGAAAATACAAAGGGGGTTTACTCTCACTTTCTCTAATGTGCTTAGCGAGGGCATGAAATGATTTATTACTTCAAAGAACAGAAATTGCAGATCATAATAAAACCAATAAATTATAAGAAAACAAACTAGTAGGGCTTATGAGTCAGATCTCATTGCAAATGAATATTAGGGAAAAACATTTACAGGCATTGGCAATTCCCTCTAGAAGTTACATTTAAGAGAGAAGCACAAACTATCTCAATAGTTGTGAAGCCTAGGAAGTAGCTCCCATAAGTAAGCCTTGAATTCAGTGGCCCAAGGCCCAGGAAAAAAAAAAATCCCTCAGAAAGTGGAAATTCGATCAAATTACCAAATTAGTGTAAATGAAGGGTGTCTAAACTGGGAAGGCCAAGACACAGAATTATGCATGGCATAAGAAAGGACATAAAGGGAAACTGGAAGTCATTTTATAAACACATTAATAATAAGAGAAATAAAAAAAATAGAAGTTGATGTACTATCAAACAGAGAAGGAACGAAACTGAAAAACATTATTAAGCCTGCAAAAATATTTAATGTCTTTGTCAGTTTTCCTTAACTGGACCTACTGTGCTCAGTTAACACATCTACTAAGCCTAAGAAAGGGCTAAGATGTCAGACTGGAATAATAAAAGCTTCTGAAAGAGCACATAGAGAAATCGGATCTTTTAAATGACTTGGGTTTAATGAAGTTTATTGTATAGTATTAAAGTAACTAGATGAAGTGTTCTCAAGATCCATTAGCAGTTCTCTGTTGTGGAGAACAGAGGAAGTTTTAGAAAACTCAAAAACAGCTGACTCAGTGCCGGCCTCTATAAACGAGAGGAAGGAACAACTGGGGAGTTACAGACCCATCCGCATAATTTAAAATTCATTAAAAAAAACCCCTGGAATAAATAATCAAATCAAATGAACTGTAAGCACCTGTAGAATAGCGGGGAGACAAGTAATAGTTAAAATGGATTTATGAAGAAGAATTTGTGTAATACCAGTCTAATATCCTTTTGTGTCAGAGTAACGGTTCTTGAGAAGAGGGTGAACCAGGAGATGTCATCTGTCTTAACAAATAAAACTTCCAACATTATCACACATGACATTTTCATAAGAAAGCATTAAAAAAAAAGGAAATTACAATACTATTATGTGAGTGTATAATTAGCTGGGAAACAATGTGAAGTGCATTGTTTTCTGTCAAAGTGATATGTGTTCTGCAGGAATCTGTCCTCAATCTTTTACTGTTGCACATTTTTAGTAATGACATGGATGATGGAATAATGACTGGTCTAATTGAATTTCCACCAAAATGGATGGGAGGGAAGCATGAGCCGAATCAGCAGGCAGGATGCAAAGTAAAAAATTGATATGTTAAAAAAAACCCTAACACCACAATTCTGTGATGACGAAGGTGAGTTCTTATTTTAGGTTAAAAATAAAATCAGTATTAGTGTTGTTAAAATGTTATTTTTATAGGTGTGTTATTGTGGGCTATTTATTATTTACATTTTTATTAGCATTGCCTCAGTTGTTCCATTTCTGCACAGGTAAATTGTTTTGCATTTTTTTTTCTAATTTTCATACTATAGCCTTTTCCACCATACGTTAACAAAGTGTATTTCCAAGTGATGTCTCATATAAAATACAAAAGGGAGAGTAAAAATTATACGTAATGTTCATCTAGACCAAAAAAGAGCATGAAGTAAAATGATATAATTTATTGGTGCTCTAAAATTTTATTAAAGCTAAGCTAACTTTACTCTGTGATAACTAAGAAAACTTTCGAACTAGTAATTCTGTGATCTCTGCTCAAAATGCAAAGGAGCTAATTAAAAGTTTAGAAAAGAGACATTATCTCTGTTTCATATTTTTTAGTGAAATACCACTGTGTTCTTTAAGAGGAGAGCAAAGACCATGTTTCAAATGCTTTATATCGGACACTGCATGTGGTTCTAAATGCTCCAGATTCGAAGCTGGGGGATGGGGAGGGGAAAGCAAGCTGATTTTTTTTTAAAGCTTTGAGCATGATATGCAGAGGACCAGGAGGGGAACCAGGAAGCTCACCACTAAGACAGTAAGAATTTTGCCACATTAGTGACATTCGGGTTAGATTCTGGGCCTGAATTTACCTCACCTAATTTTAGACATCTAGGTGTAACACCTCATTTAAGACAGGCTGAATCACTGTCACTGGAAAATACTTAAAGCACTGGACCTCAGGTATTTCACCTAGATAAGATCCTGGTCTAAATGCAGCAACCCTTCAGTCAGCAGTAATCTTATATCTTGTATTGCATATTTTGTATTGCAGATAATTTATTTCGCTACATCACATTACCTACAAAGTAATGAGACTTTCAGTTCAATCTGAGATGTTTCAAAGATACAGCATAGAAAACAGGCAGAAAATGCACAAATACTTAAAAATAATAGTAATGCTCTACAATAACAATCATTACCAGTTGCTTTGTAATTTGTCTTAATGACGTTAATCATGAGATGCTCATTTGAGATTATTTTGGATAAAGTACTTAAAGGATTTTGGTGTCAGGTGACCACTATTTTGAAATGTTTTTACATGAATTTTGAAGTTGTGACCATCACACACTGAAGATGACTCGGTTGTAAGGTAGCTGCAGAGCCACGGAAGTCTGTTCTGTAGGAGCATATTATTTAGGTTCTTGCATCCTTACTGCATAGACTGAAAACTGCATGTAGCATCTTTTGTGGCTTGCTTTGGGACTTCATTGAAGTTGCTGAATTAAGCAGTATAGACCTATTTAAATCAGTTAGTATCTACGCATAAAAAGACTAAAAGTTTAACCAGCAGGAA
>NW_010175908.1:36430-43323 GCF_000695765.1 Mesitornis unicolor
TTACAGCTAAATTGCATCCATTTTGGGTCATTTATCAACCACTGGCTTCTGAATGTTGTTTTTATAACTTTATCTTGAAACTAAGCTGGACCATTTCAGTACAGATTTTTGATATGTTACAATTGTGATTTTGGTTCAGGACCAACTTCTTTCGTGCTGAGCACTTGTCAATGGGCAGTAGATTCAGATAATCCAAAATCAAATGGAACAGTGGACGTAGTAATTGCAAGTGATTTTCTTTATGCTTGCAGAGTAGTTTTCTACCTACCTCCCTGTTTTTATTATCTCTTTTTCAAAGCTTTCTGAAACTATCATCTTTTGTACTGCTCAAATTCAGTTCTTCCTGAAAATGTTTTCAGTTTTTGTTTTGGAAAATCTTCAGTGAAGTTGGAGGTCTTCCTCTGAAGTGACACTTTTGACTCGAAGGTTGTCATTCATCCTCTGTCTTTTACAATCTCTACTGAATTGGGGAATGTACTTTTTTGTCTGAATCCGATAAATTTTTATAAGAATAACTAAAGGTAGATCTACACTATGCAGCAGAAAACAGAACAAAGGTTGCTAACCTTAGTCTGGCTTGCATCTCTTTCTAACAGTCCAGTACTTAACTGAGGCACTAGCTGGTGTCTCAAAATGCATATTTAACTAAAGCAGTTAAAAATAGCTGCCTTTTCTAACTGAGGTATTGAAAGATAAATGAGTTTTCAAGAACTAATGTTGAAAAAGCTAAAAAAATAAAAAAATGAAAAAAAATCCCCAAAATTCATTCCTGGCAAGTGATTAAGGGAATTAAGCTGGAGGATGCTAGAGAAGCAAACAGAAGAGGTTATTAGAACCATGTTACCCAGAAGCCAGAAAGATTATGTGTTATATCTCTCCATTATCTGAAATCAAGTCTACAGTTTGTGTCTGAGTAAAAACATGTATGGTGTTTTACACTTTTGAGCTGAAGTAAGATTGTCCTGCTTTTGTAATTGGTGGAAGAATCAGAAAGCAGACTAAAAATATAAGTCACAGAATCACAGAAGCAGAGAATGGTAAGGGTTGGAAGGGACTTCTAAAGATCATCTAGTTGACCTGCTAGAGCAGGACCACCAAGAGAAGATCACACAGGAACATGTCCAGGCAGGTTTTGAGTATCTCCAGAGAAGGAAACTGCACAAACAGTCTGGGCAGCCTGTTCCAGTGCTCTGTTACCCTCACAGTGAAGGAGCTTTTCCTTATGTTTAGGTTGAACATTCTGTGTCCCTGTTTGTGACCATTACTTTTTCCCCTGTCACTGGGCGGAACTGAGAAGAGTCTGGTCCCATCCTCCTGATACTCGTCCTTTAGACATTTATAAGCATTAATGAGATTCCCCCCTCAGTCTTCTCTTCTCCAGGCTAAACAGACCCAGCTCTCTCAGCCTTTCCTCATATGGGAGATGCTCCAGTCCCCTCATCATCTTAGTGGCTCTATGCTGGACCCTCTCCAGTAGTTCCTTGTCCTTCTTAAACTTGGGAGTCCAGAGTTGGACACAGTATTCCAGATGTGGCCTCACCAGGGCAGAGTCGAGTGGGAGTACCTCCCTTGACCTACTGGCCACACTCTTTAATGCATACCAGCATAAAGCATTATCATTGTATTGTTTTAAAACCTCTTGGTTTTAATAATATCCTTTGTGATTGACACTGAGAAGAAATTGAGCAAAATTCAGCACTTGCAAAGTTGTAATTAAAAACAAGATCAGAAGCTGGAAATTGCACTTGGTTAAGTTTTTTAGTTGTCAAAGTCCACTGGCAGAACAGACTGAGCTGGCCATTTTGTCAATAGGCAAAATAATAAATGCAAATCTATTCCAGGGTGACTAACACATGTTTAGAAATTTTAGAGAAATAATTCAGGTCAGATATGATATTAAAGGGCAAATGCCTTAATTTATTTCACTAGAATGTGAAATATTATTAAGGAAAACAGAGAACATTTTTTATAGTTTTGCAGACTCCCTACTTTAGTCATTTTGCTAAACTTCTTCTCTACTGTAACATGTTTCTAGGTAGACTTTATGAAGAAATGAAGCGGTAAATTGCATTATGTTTTGTATTATCTCTGTCTGCCACTAAACAATGCAGCATCAAATTGAGCTCATATGTACAACAGCTTTTACTAGAAAAAGCATCAGTTCTGATAAACTCATTCTGTAAATAGCAAGTTTCCTCCCCCATGCATTCTCAAGTTGTTTTTCTCTCTTGCACAGGATTTTGAGCCTGTGTTCATCAGTTTTTGAGGTGAGCTAAGATACTTCATTCAGTCCATCAAATCAGTCATGTCCAGTTCTTGGGAGCTGCCTCAGATGGGGTGGGAGGATGCTGTGGTCCAGCCGAGTTGTGCTGGCTGCGGCACCCCACTGAATTCCCTCTCACATATGGGCCCCTCCACAGCCCATAGATGCTGTGGGTAGCAAACACTCGCTATAGGCATCAGTGCTAACAACTCCAGTACTGCGTGTGTGCTGTAGGGCTTGGTCATGTGTTAGCAAAGGGGCTGTAACCCACTATCCTCATCTGCTGCTAAGAAGGTTTGTGTGGTTCTGAAAGTCAATGCAGCTGAACCGAGAATAAGAATTTGAAATGTGTTAGTTAGGGAATGCTAAGTTACTCTCTGGATATTTTGGTGAATTTAGTGGCCTTTCTTCACAAGCAACTGGTCTACATCTGCGTGGTCACATGCACACAACATGTATTTAATATGTATTAAAGATGCACCCTTGGTCAATTGACTTCATGTCCGATCTAGAAAAAAATTACTTGTTGTGGAAAAGAAACAGTATAAATATCAGACTGCTCAATGTTTTCTGATAAAGGTCAGAGCAATCATAAAGCAGTTGTTTGGAGTTACTCCTTCATCTGTCTCTGAGCAGGTCAGCCTTTTCTGGAGTTAAACTACTGTGGGCATACTGATGACAGTAAAACTTGAAGAAGACAACAAAATACTTTAGGCAAATACATAAATAAAAGGAGCTGGAATTAAAAACCTAACTGGGATACACTGTTTAATACACACTCTGTTCATGATGAGTCACAAGTTAGAGCTGACTGATTCCAGTCATCACAGAGTTAATTATTCTACATTACTACGTATTTACAGATCATTACAGTGTGAGTAAAAAGCACTTTTGGAAACAGAGTGATGACTGAAACTTAAAATAGCTCATAGAGGGTTTTTCTGTTTCCCTTCTGTGCACCACTTTTTAGTGGCCAGTGTGGCACTTTTTCTTCCATTAAACAAATCACTTTTGCTTCATCTTTCACCTCTAAAAATGAAGATGCAGTGCTTTGTAACCCTTAACTCACACAAAAGTATCTTGAAAGCTTTTTCTTGACCATACTCCTTTCAACCTGTTGGAAAGGAAGAGTATGAGATGAAAATTAATGTTCTGTGTCATTGGTCTTCTAAGGATTTGAAGGAAGCCCTCCTTTTTGGCTGTCTTTTTGCTGTGCATTTCATTTCCACAACTTCTTTATGCATGTTTCAGAAATTTCTCTGCTTTCACTGTAAGGACTTTGAAGCTGACTTATTTCTTTTATTGTTTGAGGATAGTTAGTTCAAAAATTCTGAGTAAAGTAGCCTATCAGAGTAAAGAGATTGGCCAGTCATTGTACAGACATTATTAAAAATTAAATACAGGATTCTAGAAATAAAAAGCTTGTAGCAAAACTGTGCTTTGGAAGCTGCAGTACTTGTGTAAAAAAACTCTACTGATGTGAAACAGTTTAACTATAAAACAGCTGTGTGCTTTGATGGCTGAAGAAATTCCCATTTTAGTGTAATGGCTCATATTGTTGAAAAACTCCACTAAAGATGATGAAAAAAGAGAACAGTAAATGTTTTTTATTATAAAATATGATTAACTTTTCACATGATTGGGCCATATGAAAGAGATGGAAGAGGAAAAGGTAATTTAAAAGATAATTAAAATTGATATTTGCAAAAGGTTTATTACCTTGATTTTTATTAAGGTTTTCAGATAGCTGCTCTGCTCCCTGCTGCTCCAGATCTTTCTGCTAGAAATCAATCATAGATTTTAACAGTAATTCACCTGTCACCAGGAATTTTAATTGTCTGTGTGATCATTTATTAAAAACCAGAGGTTGATCTGCCCTCTGCTATGCAGCATGTATTTCCATAGATTCAAATTAAAGCAATTATGCAAGCACGTGTTATACAATAGAAATAACACCACAGGAAGAAAAGCAGCTGTGTATGGGCATTTCTCCAGTGCTAATAATGCTGAAGGTGTAGATACCACTGAGGGGTTTAGTACTATGGGCTATTGTATGCACTGACTTGAAGGAACTTCTTTTGTATCAGTAGGGATATTTGAGAAGTCTTTTCACAAAAGAAGCCTCTGTGCTAGCAAAAACCAGGACTTTTAAAGAAACTGCTTTTTATCCCAGCTCTGCTCCAGGCAGCAATGGAGCAGGAGCTGTGTGAGGACAGCTGCTGCTCTCCTGGCGTAACACATGCTTGGGTTTGGAAATTGAAACTCATGGTTAAATTTACATAGATCCTCATTGATAAAGGCTGGACCTAAGTTATTTCTGCAGCTAGTAAAAAAAATAATGAATAACTATAATAAATGGTAAATTGAGATCTGTATTTCAGAAATTGTGGCTTCTGGTCTTGGAACCATGAAGAAATACAGTTTCACCTTGTTGTATATGAATTAATATTTAAAATATAACTTTGGTACCTAACCTACATGCATAAAGAAACATGAGCTCTTAATTGTTGGTGTCCGAGGCCATTCTCATCAACTTCAGGCACCCGGTTGAGGCACTGGAGTTAGACAGGTAGTTGGCTATAAGCCCTCTACCATTAGAGGAAAATGTTAAGACCTGAAGTGCTCTGAGGAGGAGTGTGTTATCCTTTTTCATTGGCTCTAGAGGGAACTTGATATCATTAAGCTTCAATTTAGATAAATCAGATTTCATAAACTTTGTACATTGTAGCCACATTTGGGGCACCAGACTCTGTGGCCCTGTATTGAAACTTAGTATTTTCTGACATTCTCCACCTCTTTGCTCTCAGTTTTCCTATATAACCACAGGTGAGAGTCAAGGAACAAGGAAGAAAGAATACAAGAAAATATAGGTGAAATCTTATTTACTGATCTCAAAACTATACATATTTATACACAGTGATGACAATCAAAACTATGCAAGTAGTCCTGAGTCCAAAGTTTCACCTTGCTCCCATTTTAATAGAGAATCCAGCATGTACCTCCAAGCCAAATAAAGACTGAGACTGACTATGAAACTTGTTAGTCTATGTAGATTGCTTGGTTCCCTTTCACATTCTCCTTACAACACCCTTACACTGGTCTGATTCTGTTAAATTGAATGTCATTTGACTGAAGTGAAACTGCAGCAGCACAGGTAGGATCCAACACTGCCCTTCGAAATCATACAAAGGCACTTACTAAAACAGATAATTTTGTATTAAACATGCCAATAAACAGGTATCACTATTTAGTGACCAAGAATGCTAAAGTCTTTCAGCATAATTCTCTGCACCTATGTATGTTGTAGTTTTCTCTGGAAGTGGCTTCCTTTCATTGTGGACTTGCTGCATCTCTTTCTGTGAGCCAGAAATCTGCGCTGCAATAGAAGGAGGATGTTGGATGTAAAGGATGAAAGCACTCCTGACAAGTTTTCAGAAATGAGTATCCCAAGGACAAATAACCTAGACCAGAATTCAGTGCATGCCTACTCTGTAGTATCTGGAAGGAGGAAATTAAGGGGACAATGCAATGTTAAAGCAGAGATATCTTTCAGATCTTCTAGGTATGTGAGAGGGCAAAGCTGAAACCACACCATCATCTAGGACAGCTTGCATTCAAGGTCTTTCAACAGGCTGATTACGAAGGAGTTCCACCAGCAACTTCTTTCGGAGGTTTGCTTTCATCAGACATTTCGCACCCCGGCGGGTGGATTATCTGGGCACTAAAATATAACTGCTGCTTGAAATAGAATAAAACTCATTCCCATGTCCTGCATTTACCAGGACTTGGCTAGCAGGATGTTTAAACTGGGGAGTTTTAAACATCCTTCCAACAGAGATTTATGTTAGACTGGCCGCATTGATATCCAAATAAAAAATACTACTGTGCAGCATGATGCCTGGAGTCTACAGCATGCAGAATGAGTTCAAAGAGCCAGGGCTGTAATTTTCTCCTTTGGACACTAACCAGGTTTACATTGTAAACCTCTCTGTTGGTGGACACTCTTTGCTGTTGTTCTTTTTAATTTTTTTCTGCCTCATTAAGGTTTTCTTGCAATATTTACTGAGACCAGGTTCCTGCACACTTGGGTGACTGCCAAGAACTCAGAATTTCACTTATCACCTAAAATTAATCCAGTTCTGATCAGGAAAAAAACTTTATTGATGGAAATGATAGTTGGATAAATACTAAAAAGCTGCATTTGTTAAACCCTTTCCTTTTCAAAGCCTGGTTTTAAATAAAAAACAAAGGTTTATGTAATTAATTTTATTATTTGTATGGAACATAACTTAAAATTAAAAGGAACTGCTATTAAACTAAGCAATAGTCTAAGTATTTTTATATGACTCCTAGCTCTTAATAAAAACATAGCTGTTTGTGTAACTCAGTATAACGCAGGATAGCAATAAAATGTCTTCCTCATTACAATCAATACCTATGAACAGCAAAGACCTGCAGCGTGCCATGGCCTTTCTCAACAGGCAGCCCCACTTGGTGGTAAGGAAAATTGCTATCATCTTGTATGAGACCATTTTAGCATCACCCTGAGCTTAATAGAGCAGTCTTTCATTGCCTGTTAACAAGCTGAGCTATTGCCAGAAAGTGTTTAAACTGACAAATGTTGTCAACA